>NC_092150.1:82283344-82413344 GCF_045791955.1 Oncorhynchus clarkii lewisi
TTTCTCATTAAAGCTGCAATATCTATTGTTTTGGGTGACCCAACCAAATTCACATAGAAATGGGAGTTTTTGATCTGTCTTTCTCATTGAAAGCAAGTCTAAGAAGTTGTAGATCTCTTGTATTTCTATGCTTCCCATTACGTTTTGTTTTTGCATCTTTTTCTTTTGGATTCATACACCAGCTTCTAACAGCCAAAACTGCTATATTTTGGGTTATTGAAAAGATATTTCACCATGGTTTAGATGGTACAATGATTCTCTACAGTATACATTGTTTGTTTTGCCACACAAACGGAGATTAGGAGAACCATTAGAATTTTAGCAACCAGGAAATTGCGACTCAATTACCGCATATTGGAGCTTTAAATTCCCTTTTCTGAACAAATAAATGTTTGTTTCCTATATATTTTTCCGTGGGTCGAGAGAGGGGAATGAGACGTGTATACGCTGTCGGCAGGGTTGGGGTCAATTTAGGAAGTGAACCATGTTTCAATGAGGTCCATTTTTTTAATTGTTTTTTTGTTTATTTTCATTTTTACTTCCTGAGTTGATTAAATGGAATTGAAATGAAATTGCCTGTATGTAAGCAAGTACCAATACAGGGGCTTTACTAAATGGTACTGCTGCAGTTACAGTATGACACCACCAGATGGAGCCATGTTTCATCCATTCTGTCTGCATCAGATTCCCTTTATCAAGTGTGTTCACACAGCAGCAATTCCAGGGTTAGAGATGACATTGTCCCTGCAGTAATATCTTGGTAAATTAGCATAATGCACTGTCATGTACATAACACGCTAGAATAGTCCATTCTCTCATGCCTGTATTTCAGGTAACTGAAATCAGGTTTATTATGAGACCGAGAAAAGTAAAAATGGATTTTAAAATGGCTCGCTGGTTTGTGTTAATTTTTGTAATCCACATGTTGTTATCCCTGTGTAGTTTGAATTACCCATTGTATCGGTTGTGAGTGTGTGTGTGCACAGTAGGCCTAAAGGGCACCCTAATTCCTTTAAAGTGCACTTCTTTTAGCCCTATGCTGAAAAGTAGTGCACTATAAAGGGAGGAGGGTGCCATTTCAGACACAACCGTGTGTGAGGGTGTCAGTGTTGTGACTAACATGTTTCCTGCTCGGTCGTGGCTCGTCATTGGCTGATGTCTGCTGCTGCAGCATTGGGGGCACATCGTATCGGCTGATTACGTTCACAGGCAGCGTTGTGCTAATCCCCAGGGTGGGCCCAAGCCTTCCTACCACGTGGTCACTGGCGTGGCTCTACCCACCACAACAAAGCACCACCCTACCTCACACACTATACACACTCCATGACGTCACATCAACGTCCATGTCTGCTAGTAGGATGCCCCACGCATGACCCCGCGGCCAGTCAGAGGACGGTGGGCCACAAACACTAGTCAGGGTGGGCCGAGAGAGGGATCATGGATGGAGGGAGTTATAGGCATGAGCAGCATAAGATGGCTGGCCCACTGACGTGCGACTAGGACAGTTTTATACAGTACAGTTACGTAACATACAGTTTTGCACTTTAGAAACATTAAAATTTAAATGCCCTTTTTTATAATCCATGGCACAGGCACACACACACAAAAACTTGTGAACGTCAGTAACCCCTTCTGTGACGGAGAGAATGGGATAGAGATAAACAGAGAAAACAAGACAGACAGACAGACCGAGAGATAGAGGCTCCTCTGTGCCGCAGGGCATGCCAGGCCTGCCCAGTCACTGCTTTTCATTTTGATAATTGACGGCGAGAACGCCAGAAATGTCCATCAGCGTAATCCTCTTAGCTTTCATAATGCTGACTCTGTCACAGAAGCCCCTGTTTTAATGTAACGAGTAGCTAAGCCTGCCTAGCGTGGCCATGGGACATCATGAGTCGCTCTGCCACCTCGGTCCACTAAGGCCCCACTCTGTCCCCTGGAGCCAGGGAGGAGACCTGTGGGTTTTGCCCCCTGAGTGTTTCCCAAATGGTGCCCTATTTCCTATATAGTGCACTACGTTTGACCAGAGCACTATGGGCCCTTGTAAAAGTCAGAAATAGGCTGCCATTTGGGACGAAGGCCCTTTCTCCCGCACTCAACAAGTTCCCTAATAATCTATCCTGAGATCAGGTTAAATTAGTCAAGTCGTTGTTGTGTTCCTGATTCCCGAGCACCATGGGGTGGGAGGACCAGAGTGAAAATCCTCTTCTCTCACCCTCCCTCCCCCCACAAGGCTGACCACGTAATGCTGCCAGTGACATCAATGGAATAATGTGAAAGAGGAGTGGTTTTCTAGGAAACAGAATGTTCTAAACATAACATATGTCACAGACACACAAAGCAAAATCCCACAATGTCCATTCCAGCTTTCATTGACTGGGCTCCAGAAAGGTATGAACAGTTTAATGTGGGTGTGAAACATCCCTGGTTTCCTGCATACGGGTATGAGGAGGAGGGATCTGCTTCTCCCCCCCACCCCCCCCCATTCTCTCTCCCTCTGTCTCTAGATCTCTAATTCCCCCTCGACTCCATGGGGCTGGGTAATCCTCCCGTGCCAGCGTCTTCCTGTGGTAATGGTCTTCAGCAGGGGAGCCAGTCATGCACACTCACTAGTAAAACAAACATGGAGGGGCTGGCTTGGGGCTGCATGGCTAGGGTAGCAGAGGATGCAATGGGCTGAGCATCCTCTGAATTACACAGTTACTGTGGTGATCCTCTTACGCAATCTGCTCCTCACACCGGCCTACAATGCAAGGTAGGCGATCTCTGTGAGCACAAATCCATCCACAAAGGCAGGCGGCTCACTGCCAGATTATCCCAGGGGCCAATCATACAGGCAGCTGCCACGTTGCCTTTGTGATAAGACAATGGTGCTTTTTGTTGCTAGTGTGCATTTGTGGATGGAGGACAAAGGGTAATAGAGATGATGGAGCTATGGATGAGATACAGCTGATCGTTTGTGCATGTGTGACTGCCTGGATATTACCCTAGCCTAAATCATGAAAGATAGTTTTTCTTGGCAAAAAGACGGGGCAGAATATTTTCCAATTCAAAACCAACTGGAACAGTTGGTGTGCGTTACCTGAAGTGATGCTAGCTGGATGAGGGCAGTTTCAGCCCGTAGCAAACAGCTAGCGCTAGCTCCCACTGTCATGTAGTTACAGCTAGAGTCAGCAGAATGAGACCTGGCTCTCCGGCTCATCCTAATCAGCTTGCGTCAGTGGGAAAGAGCACTATCTGATTTGACATGCCTGACAATGCTGTGAAAATAGCTGCTGGTGAGTAGGGCTGAAAGGGTTCAGTGTACATCTCAAACGGCACCCTATTCCCTATATAGTACACTACTTTTAACCAGGGCCCTCTGGGCTCTGATCAAAAGTAATATACTATGTAGGTATGGTGTGTCATTTGGTATTCTGACAGTGTTTAAAAGTAGTGCACTATGTAGGGAATATGGTGTCACTTGGGACAATACCAGTGTTAATTTGAAAGCTGTCCAGATATACAGCAAACCTGTACACAGTAGTAGGCTACAGCCAGGGGTGGAAATGTAAAAAGTCACTCTGGGAACATACCAATGAAAAATCTTTGAATTCACCTTAAAAAAACATTTACATGTCAAAATGATTTCCCATGTTTAACCCCCTTGGTAAATGTGGTACTTTACGGGTATGAATCAGCCCGCATGGCCGATGTTTGAAATTATGGAGAGAATTTTTGCAGGTAGAGAATGGTGTGATAAAAATGTGTTGTGCTGTCAGATGATTTTGTGCTTTGTCACGTAAGGGCATCATATACATGGTCTGCCACAGTGGCATCATTTTAAATAATTTACCACTCATCTTTGGACTGTTGTAAAGCAGACAAAAAAAAAGAAAAACGAACAGGAAAAAAAACAAATAAAACAACCCTAAGCAAGATTGTAAAGTAGGTGGATGTGGCTGAACTGAAAAAAAACGTTTTTTCATTCTGAATGTTTTGAACAATCTGTACATGACGAAGGCAGAATGGAAAATCAATAGCATTTGGATAGATTTCACAGTTGTATATTTTAGACAAATATATAAACTCAGCAAAAAAATTAAACATCCCTTTTCAGGACCCTGTCTTAAAAAGATAATTCATAAAAATCTAAATAACTTCACAGATCTTCATTGTAAAGGGTTTAAACACTGTTTCCCATGCTTGTTCAATGAACCATAAACAATTAATGAACATGCACCTGTGGAGCGGTCGTTAAGACACTAACAGCTTACAGAGGGTAGGTAATTAAGGTCACAGTTATGAAAACTTAGGACACTAAAGAGGCTTTCTACTGACTGAAAAACACCAAAAGAAAGATGCCCAGGGTCCCTGCTCATCTGCATGAATGCGCCTTAGGCATGCTGCAAGGAGGCATGAGGACTGCAGATGTGGCCAGGGCAATAAATTACAATGTCCGTACTGTGAGACGCCTAAGACAGTGCTACAGGGAGACAGGATGGACAGCTGATCATCCCCGCAGTGGCAGACCACGTGTAACAACACCTGCACAGGATCGGTAGATCCGAACATCACATCACACCTGCGGGACAGGTACAGGATGGCAGTGCTGTTCACTGACGAGTTGCAGTTTTGTCTCACCAGGGGTGATGGTCGGATTCGCGTTTATCGTCAAAGGAATGAGCTTTACACCGAGGCCTGTACTCTGGAGCGGGATCGATTTGGAGATGGAGGGTCCGTCATGGTCTGGGGCAGTGTTTCACAGCATCATCGGACTGAGCTTGTTGTCATTGCAGGCAATCTCAACGATTTCCTGCAAGATAGGAATTGTTCTGCCATGGCCAGCGAAGAGCCTGGATCTCAATCCTATTGAGCACGTCTGCCTTGGTAGAAGAGTGGGGTAACATCGCACAGCAAGAACTGGCAAATCTGGTGCAGTCCATGAGGAGGAGATGCACTGCAGTACTTAATGCAGCTGGTGGCCACACCAGATACTGACTGTTACTTTTGATTTTGACCACCCCTTTGTTCAGGGACACGTTATTCCATTTCTGTTAGTCACATGTCTGTGGAACTTGTTCAGTTTATGTCTCAGTTGTTGAATCTTATGTTCATACAAATATTTACATATGTTAAGTTTGCTGAAAATAAACACTGTTGACATTTCTTTTTTTGCTGAGTTTATGTGCAATAAGTCGTGAATGGGCTTTCCCACTGGGCAAAAACTGGTTGCCACGTAATTTCAACCCTCCAAGAATCTACGCGATGACATTTAATCAATGTGGGAAAATGTTTTCTTGATTTCACATTGAATTCACATGACTTGACAACTCAACTAAATGAAAATGAAAACTAGACGTTGAACTGACATCTGTACCCAGTGGGATGCTTCAAACTAATGAGGACTTTAGTGCAACTATTCTTTACAAACTCAAGACACAAACCTATAGAAAAACACAATGCCAGCCTTTACCATCATTTTTGTTATATTGTCACATACACCAGATAGGTACAGTGAAATGTGTGGTCAGCCATATTAGTACAGCATCCCTGGAGCTTTGTCCTTGTCGGCCCAGGTATTTGAACCAGCAACCTTTTGGTTACTAGCCCAACGCTCCAACTGCTCGATTACCACACCAGGCAGGTATCAAGCCTAGTTGGCAGCGACTGATGAAGTCGTATTAAAAAAAGCCTTGCGGCTCGTTGGCTTTATTGCATCACCCCAGCCCTTATAGAGTGGTCCTACCTCAGGGAACCTCTCCACTCCCTCCTTTGTCGAATCAGTTTCCCAGTCAAGCTACATCATATTTTGGATCCTGCCTCTGCAACTCTGATGTTATCTTCCCAGAATAAATGGGCTTGGTGGACTGCAGGAATGACCTTTGTGGTCTGTCTCAATGGGATTATGTGCAGTGCTTTGCAAGGGGAAAAGGTTGCTCTTTCCTTTGCCTGCCTTCCTTGCTGCTCGGCAGTCAGAAGAATAATGAAGTTATTTATGTGAGGCTCATTACAAATGGCCCGTGCCCTTGCCGAGATAGCCCCATCGTCTGAACTACGGACGGAACATGAATGAGAAACCTTGGAAATATTGCCCCATTTTACAGTAAAAAAATTACGTAATTAAATTTGGTCAAGTACTGCTAGGGCTTTTGTCCAAATGAATAAGATCATTTGAAACAGCAAAATGACTGGAGTGTCATTGGGCCTGGAGCACCAAGGTGACATTTTGTAAGGACTGTAAAGTGCTGCAGTGGTATGAAGAATGAGTGCTTTCACTAGACAGAATGTGGGCAGGTCAGGAAGTAGACCACAGTTTAAAGGGACACTTCACTCCGAAATAAAAGCTGGTCAGATATTTTCAGAACTCAAAATGTGTCTAAAGTCAAGATGAATCCACATTCTACGCCATCGGTTGTTAAGTTCCAGCCATAGATAAGCACCGGAAATCAGGGAATTATACACTGCTTGTCTTTTCCGTCCATTTCAAGGATATTCTTCGTAGTGGAACAGGTGATGTTTGCCAATATGTCATGGCAGCAGCCAGCAGAAAATATCTACTTGTATTTGGAAAGAGATAAATCTCTTCTGGGAAAATTGTGTTTGCCTGGCCTGTCTGTATCAGAGGTAACACTCGGCGGATGATTGTGTCCACTTGTTATGGAGATGACATCAGTCAGTCAGTCAGTCATAGTGGAGATGACATCAGTCAGTCAGTCAGTCATAGTGGAGATGACATCAGTCAGTCAGTCATAGTGGAGATGACATCAGTCAGTCATAATGGAGATGACATCAGTCAGTCAGTCAGTCAGTCATCGTGGAGATGACATCAGTCAGTCAGTCAGTCATAGTGGAGATGACATCAGTCAGTCAGTCAGTCATAGTGGAAATGACATCAGTCAGTCAGTCAGTCATAGTGGAGATGACATCAGTCAGTCAGTCAGTCATAGTGGAGATGACATCAGTCAGTCAGTCATAATGGAGATGACATCAGTCAGTCAGTCAGTCAGTCATCGTGGAGATGACATCAGTCAGTCAGTCAGTCATAGTGGAGATGACATCAGTCAGTCAGTCAGTCATCGTGGAGATGACATCAGTCAGTCAGTCAGTCATAGTGGAGATGACATCAGTCAGTCAGTCATAATGGAGATGACATCAGTCAGTCAGTCAGTCATCGTGGAGATGACATCAGTCAGTCAGTCAGTCATAGTGGAGATGACATCAGTCAGTAAGTTATAGTGGAGATGACATCAGATGGTAAGTTATAGTGGAGATGACATCAGTCAGTCAGTCTTAGTGGAGATGACATTAGTCAGTCAGTCTTAGTGGAGATGACATCAGTCAATCAGTCTTAGTGGAGATGACATCAGTCAGTCAGTCATAGTGGAGATTACATCAGACAGTCAGTCAGTGAGTTATAGTGGAGATGACATCATTCAGTCAGTCAGTCATAGTGGAGATGACATCAGTCAGTCAGTCATAGTGGGGATGACATCAGTCAGTCAGTAAGTTATAGTGGAGGTGACATCAGTCAGTCAGTCATAGTGGAGATGACATCAGTCAGCCAGTAAGTCATAGTGGAGATGACATCAGTCAGTAAGTAATAGTGGAGATGACATCAGTCAGTCAGTCTTAGTGGAGATGATATCAGTCAGTCAGTCAGTCAGTAGTAAGTGATAGTGGAAATGACATCAGTAAGTCAGTCAGTCAGTCATAGTGGAGATGACATCAGTCAGTCAATCATAGTCAGTGTCATAGTGGAGATGACATCAGTCAGTCAGTAAGTTTTAGTGGAGATGACATTAGTCAGTCAGTCAGATGTCAAATCAGTCAGTCAGTCAGTAAATTATAGATGACATCAGTCAGTCAGTCAGTGGAGATGACATGTGAAGACATCAGTCAGTCAGTCATAGTGGAGATAACATCAGTCAGTCAGTCAGTCATAGTGGAGATGACATCAGTCAGTCAGTCAGTCATAGTGGAGATGACATTAGTCAGTCAGTCATAGTGGAGATGACATTAGTCAGTCAGTCATACTGGAGATGACAGTCAGTCAGTCAGTCAGTCATAGTGGAGATGACATCAGTCAGTCATAGTGGAGATGACATTAGTCAGTCAGTCATACTGGAGATGACAGTCAGTCAGTCAGTCAGTCATAGTGGAGATGACATCAGTCAGTTATAGTGGAGATGACATCAGTCAGTCAGTCATAGTGGAGATGACATAGGTCAGTCAGTAAGTCATAGTCAGTCAGTCATAGTGGAGATGACATCAGTCAGTCAGTCATAGTGGAGATGACATCAGTCAGTCAGTAAGTTATAGTGGAGGTGACATGACATCAGTCAGTCAGTAAGTTATAGTGGAGATGACATCAGTCAGTCAGTCAGTGAGATGACATCAGTCAGTCAGTTAGTGGAGAGTCAGTCAGTCATAGTGGAGATGACATCAGTCAGTCATCAGTCAGTAGTGGAGATGACATCAGTCAGTCAGTCAGTCATAGTGGAGATGACATCGGTCAGTCAGTAAGTTATAGTGAAGATGACATCAGTCAGTCAGTCAGTCAGTCATATTGGAGATGACATCAGTCAGTCAGTCATTAAGTCATAGTGGAGATGACATCAGTCAGTCAGTCATTAAGTCATAGTGGAGATGACATCAGTCAGTCAAGTCAGTCAGTCATCGTGGAGTGACATCAGTCAGTCAGTAAGTTATAGTGAAGATGACATCAGTCAGTCAGTCAGTCAGTCAGTCATAGTGGAGATGACATCAGTCAGTCAGTCAGTCATAGTGGAGATGACATCAGTCAGTCAGTAAGTTATAGTGGAGATGACATCAGTCAGTCAGTAAGTTATAGTGGAGATGACATCAGTCAGTCAGTCATAGTGGAGATGACATCAGTTATAGTGGAGACGACATCAGTCAGTCATTTATAGTGGAGATGACATCAGTTATAGTGGAGATGACATCAGTCAGTCAGTTATAGTGGAGATGACATCAGTTATAGTGGAGATGACATCAGTCAGTCAGTCATCGTGGAGATGACATCAGTCAGTCAGTCAGTCATAGTGGAGATGACATCAGTCAGTCAGTCAGTCATAGTGGAAATGACATCAGTCAGTCAGTCAGTCATAGTGGAGATGACATCAGTCAGTCAGTCAGTCATAGTGGAGATGACATCAGTCAGTCAGTCATAATGGAGATGACATCAGTCAGTCAGTCAGTCAGTCATCGTGGAGATGACATCAGTCAGTCAGTCAGTCATAGTGGAGATGACATCAGTCAGTCAGTCAGTCATCGTGGAGATGACATCAGTCAGTCAGTCAGTCAGTCATAGTGGAGATGACATCAGTCAGTCAGTCATAATGGAGATGACATCAGTCAGTCAGTCAGTCATCGTGGAGATGACATCAGTCAGTCAGTCAGTCATAGTGGAGATGACATCAGTCAGTAAGTTATAGTGGAGATGACATCAGATGGTAAGTTATAGTGGAGATGACATCAGTCAGTCAGTCTTAGTGGAGATGACATTAGTCAGTCAGTCTTAGTGGAGATGACATCAGTCAATCAGTCTTAGTGGAGATGACATCAGTCAGTCAGTCATAGTGGAGATGACATCAGTCAGTCTTAGTGGAGATGACATTAGTCAGTCAGTCATAGTGGAGATGACATCAGTCAGTCAGTCATAGTGGAGATGACATCAGTCAGGCAGTAAGTTATAGTGGAGGTGACATCAGTCAGTCATAGTGGAGATGACATCAGTCAGTCAGTCATAGTGGAGATGACATCAGTCAGTCAGTAAGTTATAGTGGAGGTGACATCAGTCAGTCATAGTGGAGATGACATCAGTCAGTCAGTAAGTTTTAGTGGAGATGACATTAGTCAGTCAGTCATAGTGGAGATGACATCAGTCAGTCAGTCATAGTGGAGATGACATCAGTCAGGCAGTAAGTTATAGTGGAGGTGACATCAGTCAGTCATAGTGGAGATGACATCAGTCAGTCAGTCATAGTGGAGATGACATCAGTCAGTCAGTCACTCATAGTGGAGATGACATCAGTCAGTCACTCATAGCTGAGATGACATCAGTCAGTCAGTCTTAGTGGAGATGACATCAGTCAGTCAGTCAGTCATAGTGGAGATGACATCGGTCAGTCAGTAAGTTATAGTGAAGATGACATCAGTCAGTCAGTCAGTCAGTCATAGTGGAGATGACATCAGTCAGTCAGTCAGTCATAGTGGAGATGACATCGGTCAGTCAGTAAGTTATAGTGAAGATGACATCAGTCAGTCAGTCAGTCAGTCAGTCATATTGGAGATGACATCAGTCAGTCAGTCATTAAGTCATAGTGGAGATGACATCAGTCAGTCAGTCATTAAGTCATAGTGGAGATGACATCAGTCAGTCAGTCTTAGTGGAGATGATATCAGTCAGTCAGTCAGTCAGTCAGTAAGTGATAGTGGAAATGACATCAGTAAGTCAGTCAGTCAGTCATAGTGGAGATGACATCAGTCAGTCAATCATAGTGGAGATGAAATTAGTCAGTCAGTAAATTATAGTGGAGATGACATCAGTCAGTCAGTTATAGTGGAGATAACATCAGTCAGTCAGTCAGTCATAGTGGAGATGACATCAGTCAGTCAGTCAGTCATAGTGGAGATGACATTAGTCAGTCAGTCATAGTGGAGATGACATTAGTCAGTCAGTCATACTGGAGATGACAGTCAGTCAGTCAGTCAGTCATAGTGGAGATGACATCAGCCAGTCAGTTATAGTGGAGATGACATCAGTCAGTCAGTCATAGTGGAGATGACATAGGTCAGTCAGTAAGTCATAGTGGAGATGACATCAGTCAGTCATAGTGGAGATGACATCAGTCAGTCAGTCATAGTGGAGATGACATCAGTCAGTCAGTCATAGTGGAGATGACATCAGTCAGTCAGTAAGTTATAGTGGAGGTGACATCAGTCAGTCATAGTGGAGATGACATCAGTCAGTCAGTAAGTTATAGTGGAGATGACATCAGTCAGTCACTCATAGTGGAGATGACATCAGTCAGTCACTCATAGCTGAGATGACATCAGTCAGTCAGTCTTAGTGGAGATGACATCAGTCAGTCAGTCAGTCATAGTGGAGATGACATCGGTCAGTCAGTAAGTTATAGTGAAGATGACATCAGTCAGTCAGTCATAGTGGAGATGACATCAGTCAGTCAGTCAGTCATAGTGGAGATGACATCGGTCAGTCAGTAAGTTATAGTGAAGATGACATCAGTCAGTCAGTCAGTCAGTCATATTGGAGATGACATCAGTCAGTCAGTCATTAAGTCATAGTGGAGATGACATCAGTCAGTCAGTCATTAAGTCATAGTGGAGATGACATCAGTCAGTCAAGTCAGTCAGTCATCGTGGAGATGACATCAGTCAGTCAGTAAGTTATAGTGAAGATGACATCAGTCAGTCAGTCAGTCAGTCAGTCATAGTGGAGATGACATCAGTCAGTCAGTCAGTCATAGTGGAGATGACATCAGTCAGTCAGTAAGTTATAGTGGAGATGACATCAGTCAGTCAGTAAGTTATAGTGGAGATGACATCAGTCAGTCAGTCATAGTGGAGATGACATCAGTTATAGTGGAGACGACATCAGTCAGTCATTTATAGTGGAGATGACATCAGTTATAGTGGAGATGACATCAGTCAGTCAGTTATAGTGGAGATGACATCAGTTATAGTGGAGATGACATCAGTCAGTCAGTTATAGTGGAGATGACGTCAGTCAGTCATAGTGGAGATGACTGTTGGCTCCAGAATGCATATGTTATTAGGCTCTCTGCAGCTTCTCTCTCCCTGATGTTTACTCTTCCCACCCGACCAGGCATACAAACACACCTGCAGTGCTGCCACAGAACCAACGCTCCACCTCGAGGATGAATATTTTATTTTTCCTGCAGCTAACTAAGGTTTTTTGCGAGGAGTAAATTTTGAGCTTCCCCAGGGACTCTCCTTGTACACAACGATGCTGTACTGTGCTATTTGTGGCATCCGTTCAGGTGGGGAAAGTTGGGGGAAAGTTAGCACATGGGAAACCATCAGTAAAAAAGGTCAGTCCTGGCTTCTGCGTTGCATTGTGCTATTAATACAGAACCGGAGACTAGCGGATTAGCGTCCCTCGGACTCCCCTCCCTCTCTCCTCCACCAGCTCCTGAACAATTAGCTAAACATTGGTTACAATGCCAGCAGGGCATTAATGCAAGGTGTCAGACTTCCTCCTGCAGCTCCCACTGTCACCCAGGCCTCCTCTCCTCCCTCATTCTCTCCTCTTCCCACCTCTCCTGTCCTCTAGAGATGGACACGTATGCTTGCTCAGCTTTCTGCGTGTTACTGGTGAATCTGCCACTCTCATGTATAGTATTGAATATCCCAGCTCAGCCTAGCAACTGATTGGATATCCCAGCTCAGCCTAGCAACTGATTGGATATCTCAGATCAGCCTAGCAACTGATTGGATATCCCAGCTCAGCCCAGCAACTGATTGGATATACCAGCTCAGCCTAGCAATTGATTGGATATACCAGCTCAGCCTAGCAACTGATTGGAAATCCCAGCTCAGCCTAGCAACTGATTGGATATCCCAGCTCAGCCTAGCAACTGATTGGATATCCCAGCTCAGCCTAGCAACTGATTGAATATCCCAGCTCAGCCTAGCAACTGCACATCTGAACCCATTCAATTGTCCCCCCCCACCCCCCACCCCACTTACATAATGCCTGCTAACAATTTTAGAATACAAGCAAGTTATGTAGCATGACAATGCAGAGATGCAGACATTGCTCATTTGAATTGTGAATAGCGGGGCATGAATCACCCCAATGCTGATGGACACAGCGGGAGAAACTGTCGCTAGGTTGAACACACCAATTGTTATGTGTCACACGGTCCATTGTTAAAGCCCTCAACACTTGTCTTCGTTGGAGAAGAACATGACACATGGCTTGCCATTTATTCCCAGCAACAGGCAACCACACTAGACTGATTGTTTACTCTGACAGCCTGCTCGTCTATTAAAAACCTTTCCTCCAATGAGATTAGTGCTTTTTTTGCTTTTGCATCGTAAGTTGTTTGGCCACAGCAGTCCACGTACACGCACGCACATACGCACACTGCTCTCTCTCTCTCTCTCTCTCTCTCTGTGTTTCTCTGCTGCAGGTCTGTGGCACTGCGATGGCTCCCACAGAAGGAGCAGGAGGGAGCAGGCAGGCAGGCAATGTGTGTATAGCTTTGAAATGACCAGGGAGTGTAGAACAGTGGATAAAACCCTGTAAGCAGTCCCTGGCAAGGCTCCCCGATTGCCTGCCTTCCGTGTGGGCCGCGGCCTGGGGGACTAATCCTTTGGCATGGGCGCGGGCGTGTCACACATGTTGTGTGTGTGTGTGTGTGTGTGTGGCTGGGGACCCAAGCCGTAGCCTACAGGATGAAGACAAGACCTGGGGCCAGATTAAAAAGCCCTCCCTAATGACAAAGACGCCTTCTATCCACACGACCAGCTGACACACAGACACAGGCCCCTCAGAAAGTATCAATGGTACTGCAGTCCATCCCTAACTGCACAGTGAGTGAGGTATGGAGGTCGTTTTTAACAAACTGGTGACCTGTCCTGACATAATGCAGGTCCACTGGAGATTATGAGGCAAGTGCCCTATACCTCTATATCCTCCTTGGTGTTTTGCTGTTTTTTGCTAAGTGGGCGGGCCCGGCGGAAGATGACTGGCTGATTTTCTGACAGGCTGGTTTTCTGACAGGCTGATTTCTAACAGGCTGGTTTTCTGACAGGCTGATTTCTGACAGGCTGGTTTTCTGACAGGCTGGTTTCTAACAGGCTGGTTTTCTGACAGGCTGATTCCTGACAGGCTGGTTTTCTGACAGACTGGTTTTTAACAGGCTGGTTTTCTGACAGGCTGGTTTCTAACAGGCTGTTTTTCTGACAGGCTGTTTTCTAACAGGCTGGTTTTCTGACACGCTAGTTTCAAACAGGCTGGTTTTCCGAAAGGCAGTTTTTTTTGGCAGGCTGCTTTTATTTTTATTTTTTTACCCCTTTTTCTCCCCAATTTCGTGGTATCCAATTGTTAGTAGCTACTATCTTGTCTCATCGCTACAACTCCCATACGGGCTCGGGAGAGACGAAGGTTGAAGATCATGCGTCCTCCGATACACAACCCAACCAAGCTGCACTGCTTCTTAACACAGCGCACATCCAATGTGTCGGAGGAAACACCGTGCACCTGGCAACCTTGGTTAGCGCGCACTGCGCCCGGCCCGCCACAGGAGTCGTTGGTGCGCGATGAGACAAGGATATCCCTACCAGCCAAACCCTCCCTAACCCGGACGACGCTAGGCCAATTGTGCGTCGCCCCACGGACCTCCCAGTCGCGGCCGGTTACGACAGAGCCTGGGCGCGAACCAAGGGTCTCTGGTGCAGGCTGCTTTTTGACAGGCTGCTTACTGACTTATCAACCTGCACCCTGCAGATTGGTGCGTGCGGCATCTCCTCTCCTGCATGTTATCTTGTCAGTTAAGGTGACCTGAGGGGTTTGGAGCAATCTCTGTCCCACAGCACCTTCTCAGGGCTACGGTCTACAGCGGTCTATTGTTAGGAAACAGGTGTGTGTTTGATTTGTAACGGTGGGCTACATTGGTGGCACTCAAGTATGTCATACTTCATTAGTGGGAAAGTCATCCACATTTAATTGAACAAGGCAAGCTATTAAAAGTTCAACAATGGGAATGGAGTTAATTATTGCAGGAGAAGTCTATAAATATAACTGGTTAATAGACTGGTTAATGGGGGTGGCCTCTGCACACGACTGCTGCAGTGGAGATCTGGAGATGCGGCCCCACAGAGCGAAACAAGCAGCAGAGCTGAGGGCCCATGCAGCAGTCACAGTGACACCACTGTGTACCCGTTGACACACACATAGGTGCAAGGAAGTAGAGCCACAGACACACACAACCCTTTATATAGACTTTCTTCAAATGATTAAATGTCACACATATTGACACCTCCATTTATTTACATGGGAAGTAGGTGCACTAGGGCCACCTCTCGCACAAGGTGAGCATAAGGTGATAACACATCCATCGATAGATACCTGATAATGACTTGTCCTTACCTCAATCGTCACAAAGGCCCATAGCTAAAGCAGCTAACCATACTTTTTATTCGTCATACTTCACTGGCATAGAACTATATACACAACCACTGTATGAAATAGGCTACTTGACACTATTATTAAGCCTATTGAAATGTCAGTGTTAACGTTTTCCTCCAGGCACTCAATTGTGCATTCTGATTTGCATGCATTCTTGCTCAGCAGGATAGAGCCATGTATAAGCCCCAAAGGGTAGACCAAATTTGGAGATTGTGAGAATATAACTCAAGGTGAGGGCACAACCAGGTATATTGGTACCTCGGAGCTATGGGATCTTTCACCTCAATTTTATACAGGTATATCAAACTGTGAATATCCCAGTAAGCAGGGTCAGTCAGTTTTTAAAGGGTGTATGCTAAGGAAGGATGCAGACAGATATTAGATTGCGTTTCTCCAATACTGCAGCACTCTAAGGGTCTGGGTATCTCTTCCGTAGCATGATATGGCTTGCCTCACCTCAGCCGCACTGATCCAAGCCTATTTTGCCTCAGCGGCAACCTGCGAATAATGTGTGGTCAAATAAGAGGCGTTGTCGTTCAGAGTGATCGATACCCGGCTGTCATGATGGTCCAGTTGTTTTCAGTTCAGTTGTAACCGAGCTCTCTACGAGAGAATGATCTATTGTTGCACACTATCACGTGTCTGCGCATGACACCCTCGGAAAAGTTGCAGTTGGCAGAATCCGGCGAAGTGTTATCATAACAACCAAAAACTGTACAAGAGGACTACACCTGGAACGACGGAGTTAATGATTGTTTCATCATCTGCGGGTCTATTCTTCTGCACTAGGAAGTTAAGGGGAGGTGCCATACCGAGGTGACATGACTTTGCTTCACGAATGTAACAATTAGGCGAACCTTGATGAAATCAGATTGGTTGCAATTAATATGCGGCGGCAGAACGCAGTTGGTGCGTGTAGCCTAGTTCTGCAGCCACATCCAGTTTAATCATTTCATTGAAGAGGATGATTTAAATTGATATTCAGTAGTAGATTTTGTGCTAATTTGAAGGCAACCAGTGATAATTCGTTTCAAATGAAATGGAAGCTTATTTGCTAAAATTTAAAGGGCAGAATCTGGGATTTGCGAGGGAATGCTGAATTGATTGGAGACCATCGGAATTGCCCGCCCTGTGTCATTCATTACCTGTTGTGCAGGCACGGAATTTTCACGCGCTGTTCTAGCAATCAAACAGCTGAACAGCCTTGTCTCGGCGGCACATGCAAACCGTCCGCTCCACCACTTCCCATCTGCGCTCCGGGCACTTCAAATGAGGACCGCGTCCCGAGCCTATTCTATGTGAAGCTGCGAAAACGGGCAATTCCTTCGGTCTCTCCCGTCTGCAGTGAGGCAAGGACGAAAAGTCACGGTTTGGCCGAGCTGCAGCCATGGACCAGGACGAGAACAAGAGCGTCTCGAAAAAGACCATAATCGCAAAGATTTTCAAAGTTCGCAAGAGGAGAGAGATGCTTTTCGTGCAAGTGTGTTTTCTCTGCAGTGTCCTCTTCATGGCGTGGAGCATGTCAGCACTTCTGACAAAGACAGGTGAGTGTGAGCCGTGGAAACTGCTGATAAACGCGGGGCAGGGAGGACGAAGCGGAACAGCTGAGAATTCTGCAGTGTAATGGTGCACCCTTTAACCAGCTAGCCATTAACTATATAGTCTACCGAGAATTGTATTTCGCCACGGTCATAAAAATACATTTTCAAGGACATGCAAGCGGAACATTCAGTCCAAATCATTTATGGTGCCCCCCCCCTTTCCATATATATTTATCTGCATCAAACCGATGGAGAGAAGATGGAACCACCGATAGTGCAGGGTTATTACTCTTAATTATTCAGTGCAAAATGCGTAACGTTTGCTTTATACCAGTGTCGAGAGAAACGGCATCTAGTTTCATTGTCGACGCAGTGGCTGTAGCCTAGCTTATGTTTGGCTCGGCATTCCGCACGCTGTCATTAAATAATTCACATGTACCTGTTAATTGTGAGGGAACCACACTGATATATTTTTCTTCCTCGTTGTCGAGTATGCGTCGGTCTGTCCATATGCCGCAGTGTGCGCAGAGGCAACGACACGTTTCTAAGAGAAGCGGCCACGGTGGCTAACACATTGACAAGCATGTAGCAGCCTACATCACCTCGGATGAATCATGGAACCCCACAAATATTTGGAAGTTGCTTATGTGTTGGTCGACATTTTGGGTTGAGCGTTGACAACCTATGGCAAAATGTGCCTGTGCCAGGCGCATCATCAGTCACCCAGCGGTTGAGAGAAAGGGAGCGAGTGAGCGTAGGCTTGTGGTAATGCTGGCATCATCGCGTCTCGCCCGGGGCTTCACACACCATTGCACACTGGATCACCTTAATCACTCTCCAGCATCTTGCTCCTTGGTTCCACAAGGAGTTGGAGAGATACGATTACGCAGAGGCCGTAGAAGATTACACTCGTTTGGGACATTGGTTAAACATGAGGAGTTCTCTGTGTCTCTCTCTCTCTCTCGATGGCTAATACATTATTCGCAGCTGCTCAGAGGTGTGCTTTGTGTAAACTTAAGTTTCAGATGGCTTACCATGCATGATTTTTGTTTGTGTGTGTGACA
Source organism: Oncorhynchus clarkii lewisi (assembly GCF_045791955.1). Taxonomy (NCBI): domain Eukaryota; kingdom Metazoa; phylum Chordata; class Actinopteri; order Salmoniformes; family Salmonidae; genus Oncorhynchus; species Oncorhynchus clarkii. The sequence continues at coordinate 82,301,131 of NC_092150.1, forward strand.
TGCCCAACAACCAAAGGACATGTACCCCCATGCAGGACTCACCTCAGGTGTGTGTGAACATTTACAGGCTCACAGAATCAGATTTCCCCACAAATTAGGATGATGTAGGTATACCTGAGCTGTCAAGGTGAAACATTGGTAGATGTGCATTTGAGCAAGGCACTTAACCCTGATTTGCTCCAGGGGCACTGTAGTACTACTGACCCTGTAAAACAACACATGTCACTGCACCTATGCACTGTATGTGACAACAAAACATGAATGAAATTAGATGTGTGTGTGTGTGTGTTTTATCACACAGACAAGTATCCCTGTAAATTGGCTTTTGAACAGAACATCATATGTATGACTGATAAGTGCTGTCCCTCAGACTGTCTTCATCTTGTTCTGACACGAATGGAGATTTCACCCGAGATCAATTATCAATGGCTGTCAAAATCGGCCTAATGTGATTAGGCAGCCATGTTTAGGATGGACACCATAAGCTTGGAGCGCGCACACACCACATAATCCTCCAATTTCAAAATGAATCTATTCACCTGACATTTACATTCAGAGTAATATTAACGTACACAGGGGAGACAGCATAGAAGGCCATCCTCTCTGCCTGCAGTAGGCATGTAGGTAAGGAATGAGCACAATCTGATTTGTTCTCAATTCTTTTAACCCTCCACCTCCTACCCAGTAGCAGAACATGTCCATCTGATGTCAATCACTCTGACCCTTGAACTCAGAAACAAATACATCGGCACACAATGTGGTGTAGGCTTATGTCAGCGCTCACGGATATATTGGAATTTTTATTAATTACATTACAAACAACAAAAGGCTTAAAAGATTATTCTGGAATGATATCACGCAGATGAGCTCATCTCCAAAAGGCTCTCTGGGGACCAAAGTAATGGTTTGGCTTTATTTAGCATTTATTCAAGGTTGCTGACGTGTGCCGTGGTTGTCGGCCATTAAGAGGTTATTTGATGAGGGGGCATGCTGTGTGAACGCCAACCATGTTGGGACATGGTACATGCTTGATGGTCACCTTTTGTGAGGTGAGGCAGGTGTTTGATCAGAGAACAATATAACCCCTCACCCCTCCCCCTGTACTCATCCTTCACCTCCCCTGTACTCTTCCCCCCCCCCCCCCCCCCCCCCCCCCCCCAACTCATCTGAATGCACTCCATGCTGCTCTCATTCTTGAACCACCATCAGAATAATAACCAGGCATTCATCATGACATACTATGTCTCTGTCCCCTCTCTAACTCTGGGACTAATGTAGTGCCAAGCTGAATGGACCAGATAGATGGGAATTGAGTGCTGGACTACTTAAGGGTTATGCTTCTCTGTTCTGTCAAGGAGGGAGTCTCCATCAATTCTCACCTCCAGTCTGATTGGAGGAGGTGTATGTCTCCATGATGGACAAGGTAGAGTACGGCTGACTGTGGTTACAGAGCCAGGGCCCCGGTCTGACAGGTGTGTGTGTGATGTTGATGCGATGGAATGGAGAGGTGGCTGGGACATCAGGGCAGGGAGGGGAGCTGCTCATGGCAGAGATTGATCGGCATCCTTGGTCCGTCTCCCTTGCCAGCTGATTGGACCAAGTTGCAGGATGATTTCCCCCTCCATTTCTTTCCCTCTCTCTCACAGCATAATGCAGTCAAAGGTAGCTAGGATGCTCCTCTGCTTGGTTAACGTCTTCGTATTCTGACTCAAGACAGCAAATTAGTTAGGTCACAGAGAAAGGGGCTTAAAAAACCCCATCTTGTTTTGTCTTGCAATTTCCATGGATTCATCCTGAGGCTTTTATCTCCGATGGAATTCAGACGTTGTAACGCATCTTAATTGTCTTACCTCAAAGCTTAAGTCTGGTTGGTCTGTTCTGTTCTTCCAAAGACTTGACCAAAAGTCATTACCCAAAGGGAAAGGTTACTTAGTCATTTGGGTAGGACTGTAATAATTTTGTGTTGGTGGTTGAAATCAGTGAGCCTATAATCTAACTGGGGTCAAACACTGAATGCCTGCAAATCTGGGTTATTTGCTCATTAAAATGTCATTCAAAAGCTCTGGAAAACCTTTGAGAAATGACTGAACAAAAGCCACAAGCGTTGGAAGTTGGCCGTGTGTATGGGTGATTTGCATCCAGCAATCAGGAATTAAACAGTTCTCATTTTGTATTCATCCCATTTAAAACCCTTTGACACATTCAAACCTGAATGGAAGGGGGAAATGAACTAAATCCACTCCATCCAACAATGTGATTAATTATCAAGTGTGGTAGAAATGCATATACATTTAGTTTCAAATCTATCAGTTAAGCATCTTAAAGATATACATTTTAAGATGGTTGACATGATTTGTGAATGCTTCAGTGAATTTTGAGCATCTTTTTCACAGATACATTGGTTATGTTCGGTTCAGTGTTTACTCAGCTTCTTTGTAACACGGTTTATGATGAGCAAGGATACCCCCCCTTTTATAATATGTTTTGTTCTTCCAGGCCATGGAATGATCCTGGAGAATGGACACGAGAAGCACGAACATTGGGGAAGGAGGCTCATGGGACATGAACCCGACAACGACAATGAGACCGAGTCGAAGAACTGCACAGAGCCAGGTATGCTCCATCACTGGAGAAAACTACTGTCGTCATTGTTCTTAATGAGTTAGTCTTCTATTGGATGACATTGGCCCTAGTTTTGTATTTTATTATTTGAAAATCAAATTTATTTAGAAAGCCCTTTTTACATTGTCCAATGTCACAAAATGCTGTACAGAAACCCAGCCTAAAACCCCAAACAGCAAGCAATGCAGATGTAGAAGCACGGTGGCTAGGAAAAACTCAGGGTGCCGGGTGGAGATTATAACAGAACATGGCCAAGATGTTCATAGATGACCAGTAGGGTCAGATAATAATAATCACAGTGGTTGTAGAGGGTGCAACAGGACAGCACCTCAGGAGTAAATGTCAGTTGGCTTTTCATAGCGATCAGTCAGAGACAGCAGGTGCGGTAGAGAGCGAGTCCAAAACAACAAGTCTGGGTAGCAGTCACGGTAGCACGTCCAGTGAACAGGTCAGGGTTCCATAGCAGTAGGCAGAACAGTTGAAACTGGAGCAGCAGCATGACCAGGTGGTCTGGGGACAGCAAGGAGTCATCAGGCCAGGTAGTCTGAGGCATGGTCCTAGGGCTCAGGTCCTCCGAGAAAGAGAAAAAGTGTCGGGAGACACTGTGGCCCTGTCCGACGATACAGGCAGGATATAACCCCACCCACTTTGCCAAAGAACAGCCCCCACACCACTAGAGGGATATCTTCAACCACCAACCTACTACCCTGAGACAAGGCCGAGTATAGCCCACGAAGATCTCCCCCACGGCACGAACCCGAGGGGGGGCGCCAACCTGGACAGGAAGACCACGTCAGTGACTCAACCAACTCAACTGACGCACCCCTCCTAGGGACGGCATGGAACGGCAGCCCCCGTAATAGGGTTAGAGGCAGAGAATCCCAGTGGAGAGAGGGGAACCGGCCAGCAAGGGTAGTTAGTTGCTCCATTACCTTTCCGTTCACCTTCACACCCCTGGGCCAGACTACACTCAATCATAGGACCTGCTGCCTACTGAAGAGATGAGTCTTCAATAAAGACTTAAAGGTCGAGACTGATTCTGCATCTCTCACAAGGATATAGGCAGACATTACATAAACATTGAGCTCAATAGGAGAAAGCCCTGCCTCCAGCTGTTCGCTTAGAAATTCTAGGGACAGTAAGGAGGCCTGTGTCTTGTGACCGTAGTGTACGTGTTGTTATGTACAGCAGGACCAAATCGGAAAGATAGGTAAGAGCAAGCCCATGTAATGCTTTGTAGGTTAGCAGTAAAACCTTGAAATCAGCCCTTTCCTTAATGGGAAGCCAGTGTAGAGAGGCTAGCACTGGAGTAATATGATCAAATTTTGGGGTTTATTTAGTGCTTTATCCGGGTAGCTGGAGAGTAGAGCATTGCAGTAGTCTAATCTAGAAGTGACAAAAGCATGGATTAGCTTTTCTGCATCATTTTTGGACACAGTTTTTTTTAAATTTTGCAACGTTACGAAGATGGGGGAAAAAAGCTGTAATATTCTTGATATGTTTGTTAAAAGAGAGATCAGGGTCCAGAGTAACGCCAAGGTCCTTCAGTTTTATTTGAGACGAAAACTATTTTCACACTAAACAATGAAATGTATTTTATATTCGCAGTACTTTAGATACCCAGCCTAAACCCCCAAAGAGTAACTGATCAGTGTTACAGGGTTTATTGGTCAATGCAGAGATTTTCTTCTGGTCCATTGACCTGCATTCTGTGTTGTTTAGTTTTGCTCCAAGGCCATTTAAATCATTTGCATTGCAATACACACTAAAATACCAATTCTAAGTTTAGGTGTTGAATATGTTAGAGCAGCCTTGGTCCTCCTAGGAAGGAGATATTTTTGTGCAGTACACAGAAGAAACCACTGACATTGCTGAAAGGGTGTTCCACATTTGGCTTGATAAATTGTGATGAATGCTCAGGTGTGCATGAATTCTCATTAACAGTACACTGGTAACGACAACTAGGTATATCCTTTAAATGTATATCGTTTATGTATGAGCAGACTCCAGCTTCTGTTCCACTGTGATATTGCTGTGATTCCGATCATTAAATCTTCTAAACATGTTATATGACGTTATAGGGAGTTGTCCCTTAAACACTCAGAGGGTGACACAAGGTAACAGACACTTTGGAAGGTAATGACTGGCTATATACACTGCTCAAAAAAATAAAGGGAACACTAAAATAACACATCCTAGATCTGAATGAATGAAATATTCTTAATACATACTTTTTTCTTTACATAGTTGAATGTGCTGACAACAAAATCACACAAATTATCAATGGAAATCAAATTTATCAACCCATGGAGGTCTGGATTTGGAATCACACTCAAAATTAAAGTGGAAAACCACACAACAGGCTGATCCAACTTTGATGTAATGTCCTTAAAACAAGTCAAAATTAGGCTCAATAGTGTGTGTGGCCTCCACGTGCCTGTATGACCTCCCTACAACGCCTGGGCATGCTCCTGATGAGGTGGCGGATGGTCTCCTGAGGGATCTCCTCCCAGTACTGGACTAAAGCATGGAGTCTGTTTCTGACCGTTTTAGCAGACACATGCACATTTTTGGCCTGCTGGAGGTCATTTTGCAGGGCTCTGGCAGTGCTCCTCCTGCTCCTCCTTGCACAAAGGCGGAAGTAGCGGTCCTGCTGCTGGGTTGTTTACCTCCTACGGCCTCCTCCACGTCTCCTGATGTACTGGCCTGTCTCCTTGTAGCGCCTCCATGCTCTGGACACTACGCTGACAGACACAGCAAACCTTCTTGCCACAGCTCGCATTGATGTGTCATCCTGGATGAGCTGCACTACCTGAACCACTTGTGTGGGTTGTAGACTCCGTCTCATGCTACCACGAGTGAAAGCACCGCCAGCATTCAAGTGACCAAAACATCAGCCAGGAAGCATAGGAACTGAGAAGTGTTCTGTGGTCACCACCTGCAGAACCACTCCTTTATTGGGGGTGTCTTGCTAATTGCCTATAATTTCCACCTATTGTCTATTCCATTTGCACAACAGCATGTGAAATGTATTGTCAATCAGTGTTGCATCCTAAGTGGACAGTTGGATTTCACAGAAGTGTGATTGACTTGGAGTTACATTGTGTTGTTTAAGTGTTCCCTTTATTTTTTGGAGCAGTGTGTGTGTGTATATATATATAGCTCCTTTGTGACATGTTTGACCTAATGGAGATTGACAGTTTCTCATTACTGTCCACAAAGAGCACAACCGTTTGAGGGCCTCACTGGAAGTGTTGAAGGTTGAAGCATCCTGTTATTATAAGAGGAAGTTTGGTTTGTGTTGAATTGTTCAAGCAAAGCCTCCATAAACCTAATGAGTTAACACTTTTACTCTACAAATGTATTTTGTAGAGTTAATTTGTTGTTGTATTACTCTCAAAGTATATTGGATTTACATTGTCAAGTGCATAGAATTTTTGTTGTTAACTTTATTTAAACGCAGTAGGGTCCTTTTGAGACGAGTGCCAGTTGACAAGATTATGAGCTGGAAATCGTAGTACTTCTAATCCCGAGGGGGATTACCTTTATTCTCATCCAAGGCCTTCTTGCCCACTCCAGACAGACTGCCCCATTCATTCCTTCTCTCCTCTTTGGTTCTACATTCTCCTGGCCGACCAGATGTCTTTCTAATATGAAAATATGCTCATTTGACAGTCTGGTTGTGTTTCCAGAAATGTGCTCTAAGTGTGACCGGGACGACCATGTAGCATCCTGGCATCTCCCCCTCGGCCCCCTGGGACAGAGCAGGGAGAGTTGGGTTGGGGATGGCACCAGGGTAAACTGAATGGTTAAGAATGATTATTATCCAAGGCCTTTTTTATGCTGTTATTGTCTTCCACTTGCTTTGGTCTTCTCTTTCTTTAACATCATAATCTCTGCTCAGTAGGAGAAAGTCCTTTCCTGGGTTCACCAGAGGTGCTAATGTTGATCAGAGGCGGAGGACGCTTGATGAAGACCATTATCGTAAATGAGGTTTATTGGGCGTTTTAGCAATATTACGTTCTTAGAAATAGACTTTATTAAAAAAGCTAAGAATTATGTCGCTGGTACACTAGACTATGAAACACAGGCATTAAATGAATGTTTGATATTTGACTTCATTCACAGTATCATATCAACTGGAATGCTTCTGTATTCTTTTATTTTCTTGAGTCATCATTACCCCCTTTTATATAATTAAAATGTGTGTTTAGAGATCTCAATTCCCCTTTGACTGGCCCAATGATGAATGAGAACTGTAGTTCTGCTGGAACTGTAGTTCTGCTGGAACTGTAGTTCTGCTGGAACTGTAGTTCTGCTGGAACTGTAGTTCTGCTCTAAATGGTTCTGCTGGAACTGTAGTTCTGCTCTAAATGGTTCTGCTGGAACTGTAGTTCTGCTGGAACTGTAGTTCTGCTGGAACTGTAGTTCTGCCTAATTTGACAGCATATAATAATTCTGAGTGAAAGCAGTTCTGTTTTATTGCAAAACTTGAGTGTTTTATTAGCCCGTACAGGGGGAAGTGAACCAAATTGGCGAGTGAACAACTTGCTTTTGAATTGTACTTTTACAGGCACTTACTCGATTGCAAGGTTAAATCATAGGAGGAATACATTGACTTATTCCAGTAGCATAATTAATATGCTTATGGTGTATTAGAACAGAAAAAAAGCTAAGTGAAACTGAACCTTAAAGCAAAGGTTTTAGTATAGCCTTGTTTGTAGTATGTAATAATCCCTGGGGGGATTTTGATTACATTGTTTTTAGATACTCCATCACATTAATCTGCAGGAGAGAGGTGGAGGTGTGTGTGTACATGTTGCATGATTTGGCAGGGGTGATATTGGAAGGTGAGTCACACTGCCCACAGCTGAAACATCATGACACTGGCAGCCTTGAAACTGCAGTGTTGGTGTGTGTGTGTGTGTGTGTGTGTGTCTGTGAGGGAGAGAGGGCTGGAGAAAGTGCGGTACATTAAAGGCTGTAGTGTTGGGAAAATTGATTTAAGGGGCGATGGTTGGGCAGATGTGGAGCGAGCGGGTGACCCGTTAGAAACGGTAGCCTGCCGGTTGTTGCAGCCCGCCCTGCTCTCCAGCCCGCCCTGCTCTCCAGCCCGCCCTGCTCTCCAGCCCGCCCTGCTCTCCAGCCCGCCCTGCTCTCCAGCCCGCCCTGCTCTCCAGCCCGCCCTCCCTGCTTGCCATCTTTCGGTGGTGAGTCAAGCAGGTTAATCAACTCTGGGGAAACACCAGAAGGAAGCATTTTAAAAGGGGAATTACACAAGCAGGAGATTATGCTGCTGCAGCTTCCGCATATTGGAACATGACCTTCTTGCCTCTTTCTTGCTCGCATGCCAACAGGAAGAGCTATACAGGGCCCTGTTCATTTGGCACCAAACGGATGAAAGCGGACTGAAATGGGTCCAACAAGAGACGGGCATTTCCGTTTTCCATTGCAATATGTTTTTAAAACGTTGCAGGCACTAAATGAACAGAATCCAGTAGAATGGGTGAGTGACTGTCCTGTGCTGCCCAGGACCCAGTAGAATGGGTGAGTGACTGTCCTCTGCTGCCCAGGACCCAGTAGAATGGGTGAGTGACTGTCCTGTGCTGCCCAGGACCCAGTAGAATGGGTGAGTGACTGTCCTGTGCTGCCCAGGACCCAGTAGAATGGGTGAGTGCCTGTCCTCTGCTGCCCAGGACCCAGTAGAATGGGTGAGTGACTGTCCTGTGCTGCCCAGGACCCAGTAGAATGGGTGAGTGACTGTCCTGTGCTGCCCAGGACCCAGTAGAATGGGTGAGTGACTGTCCTGTGCTGCATGCAGCAGCTTCTCTCGTTCATGTCTATATGTTCATATCTATCTTGTCCAACACGCCCACATCAGACTCCCATTTATTCATGTATTTGTATTCAAGTCCCCTTCTCGCTCACCATTGAGAGGTTTGACTCAACACTTTTGTATATTATTCATGAGTGTATGGTATTTACATCAATTAGCTGTTTAGAGCAATGCAGCAATTTTATAATTCAGCCATGCATTGATTTGGCCACTAAGTACATTCTGAATAGGACCCACTGCTATAAACGTTTGTTGCATGTCCATGGAGTGATGCTTTAGGGGGACTTGTTTTACCTATCACCCCCATTACACAACTGAATATATACATTCCACAGCGGTTACCCCCTTTAGGTTATTGAAGCAGCAATCTACTGGTCCAACAAGTCTGCTTCCCCTCCCACCTCTACAACTAGCCTGCCCTGTCACTCTGCTGCCCTGTCACTCTGCTGCCCTGTCACTCTGCTGCCCTGTCACTCTGCTGCCCTGTCACTCTGCTGCCCTGTCACTCTGCTGCCCTGTCACTCTGCTGCCCTGTCACTCTGCTGCCCTGTCACTCTGCTGCCCTGTCACTCTGCTGCCCCGTCACTCTGCTGCCCCGTCACTCTGCTGCCCCGTCACTCTGCTGCCCCGTCACTCTGCTGCCCCGTCACTCTGCTGCCCCGTCACTCTGCTGCCCCGTCACTCTGCTGCCCCGTCACTCTGCTGCCCCGTCACTCTGCTGCCCCGTCACTCTGCTGCCCCGTCACTCTGCTGCCCCGTCACTCTGCTGCCCCGTCACTCTGCTGCCCCGTCACTCTGCTGCCCCGTCACTCTGCTGCCCCGTCACTCTGCTGCCCCGTCACTCTGCTGCCCCGTCACTCTGCTGCCCCGTCACTCTGCTGCCCCGTCACTCTGCTGCCCCGTCACTCTGCTGCCCCGTCACTCTGCGGCCCCGTCACTCTGCGGCCCCGTCACTCTTCTGCCCTGTCTACTACACTGACATATGATGTCTGAAGGGACTTGTGTGTTGTCAATCTACTGGAGCAGAAGGTGTATGTGTGTGTGTCAATGACATTTCTGTGTGTCTCTGTATGTGCACATCAAGTGTGTGTGTGTGTGTGTGTGTGTGTGTGTGGGTGTTGTGGAGTGGGTTTACCCAGCCATGTGACGGGGAGGCACAGCTTGGACTGGTACGTCAACCGCCACATGCCAACAGTGGGATTTGCAGTGTTGACATGGTTTCTAGGTGCCACGGCAACATGCTCAGATGTTCAGCCTGACCCTGACCAGCTCCCCAGAGCAGACGGTATAATGTGGGCCTCCATTGATGTCACATAATTCTTGTGTACCTAAGACATCATTGGCAGGCATAACGAATGACAATCTGGTCATGCAAATGAGTATTTATCTACAAATAATGAATTACGATTTGTTACTTGCAACTTTCATAATTTACATTTTCCAGTTGAATATTATGTTTTGCAGTATGTATTTCAGAAAATAGTCAACACCCTCTTGACCAATCAGAATGTAATATTCTGTCATGCTATGGTATGAATTTTAGTAATGGAATTTCTTGTGGGGAACCTTATTGATCTGGTTTAGTCCTTGGCAGAATGGTATCAGAACTGGCTAGTGTGATGAGTGGTTGGTCTGTCCTGATATGGGTCCAGGACAACAGATAGACGAACCCCTATACTGAGCCCTGTTATGTAAGGCCTCAGCATACATCTATCAGTCAGATTACAGACTAAATGCATTAAATTACAGCATAGTTAATGTGTTCTGTTTGATTATGGCTGATAAGTGAATGGACTTTTTGAAAGGTGCACCTAGGGCTTTTGCTGTGACCGTATTAACGCCACACCGGTGGTCATGAAGGCAGTCAAATTCCACGTGACCGTTCAGTTACGGTAATTAGGCTTCTTCAAGCTCTGATGTTGCTGATGGTCATTAGTAGCCTACCAAACTTGCTAACTGCCTGGTACTCAGCACTCTATTGTCCCTCTAATCACTCTGACATCAATGCAAATGTACTTGAACATCTAATCAAACACTTAATGAAAGCCCATGAGCTCATGTTGCCCAACATTTCTGTAGGCTATGCAATTGTAGAACAGAGTGATGGCCTCTATTTTAAAAAATGAGGATCCCATCAGCTTTCTATAGGCTTACTATTTATTTATCAACTTTTATAATATTTAGGCTATACTCCTGTTGTAAAGAGAAGCAATGTGCTATCTGGCTGGCATGAAAATAAATGCATGATAATGGTCCATTCTAAATCAAAACTAATTTCACACATCTTATTTAATAAACTCAACAAAAAAATAAACATCCCTTCTTCAGGACCCTGTCTTTTCAATTATAATTCGTAAAAATCTAAATAACTTCACAGATCTTCACTGTAAAGGGTTTAAACACTGTTTCCCATGCTTGTTCAATGAACCATAAACAAATAATGAACATGCACCTGTGGAACGGTCGTTAATTACCTACCCTCTGTAAGCTGTTAGTGTCTTAAGGTCACAGTTAGGACACTAAAGAGGCCTATGTTTTCATATCTACTGACTGAAAAACACCAGAAGAAAGATGCCCAGGGTCCCTGCTCATCTGTGTGAATGTGCCTTAGGCATGCTGCAAGGAGGCATGAGGACTGCAGATGTGGCCAGGGCAATAAATTACAATGTCCGTACTGAGAGATGCCTAAGACAGCGCTACAGGGAGACAGGATTGACAGCTGATTGTCCTCGCAGTGGCAGACCACGTGTAACAACACCTGCACAGGATCGGTAGATCCGAACATCACACTTGCGGGACAGGTACAGGATGGCAACATCTGCCCGAGCTACACCAGGAACACACAATCCCTCCATCAGTGCTCAGACTGTCTGCAATAGGCTGAGAAAGGCTGGACTGCAGGCTTGTATGCCTGTTGTAAGGCAGGTCCTCACCAGACCTCACCGGCAACAACGTCGCTTATCGGCACAAACCCACTGTCACTGGACCAGACAGGACTGGCAAAAAGTGCTCTTCACTGACCAGTTGCAGTTTTGTCTCACCAGGGATGATGGTCAGATTTACGTTTATCATTGAAGGAACGAGCTTAACCCCGAGGCCTGTACTCTGGAGGTGGAGTTTCCGTCATGGTTTGAGGCGGTGTGTCACAGCATCATCGGACTGAGCTTGTTCTCATTGCAGGAAATCTCAATGTTGTGCGTTACAGGGAAGACATCCTCCTCCCTCATGTGGTACCCTTCCTGCAGGCTCATCCTGACACGACCCTCCAGCATGACAATGCCAGCAGCCGTACTGCTCGTTCTGTGTGTGATTTCATTGTTCTGCCATGACCAGCGACAAGCCCAGATCTCAATCCAATTGAGCACGCCGGGGACCTGTTGGATTGGAGGGTGAGGGCTAGGGCCATTCCCCCCTGAAATGTCCAGGAACTTGCAGGTGCCTTGGTGGAAGAGTGGGGTATCATTTCACAGCAAGAACTGGCAAATCTGGTGCAGTCCATGAGGAGGAGATGCACTGCAGTACTTAATGCAGCTGATATGTGGCCAGATACTGAGGTACTTTTGATTTTGACCCCCTCCCCCCTTTGTTCAGGGACACATTATTTCATTTATGTTAGTCACATGTCTGTAGAACTTGTTCAGTTTGTCTGTTGTTGAATCTTATGTTCATACAAATATTTACACGTTAAATTTTCTGAAAATAAACGCAGTTGACTGAGGACCTTTTTCTTTTTATGCTGAATTTATATGTAAAGACAAGATTAACCCTCCTGCTGTGTTCTGGTCAAAATGGACTGATTTTGGTTTTCTCTCTGAAAAAATGTAGCTCATTTAATCTGATTGTCATATAAGGTTCCATGACTTTGTCCACACAGGGCATCTGAACACACAAAATACATTTGGATGATTTTCATTACATTTTGCGTGTTTTATATACCTTTTGTTCACCTGTGACCGGTCATTAGAAACGAATGGGTGAGACTACAATTAGTGTAGAAAATTGAGTTCAGGCACATGCCCATTCATCAGATGGACACTCTTCCTCTCCCAGGCCCCCACATACATGTGTGTTTGAGCACACACACCTCACTCCCCTTTTTGGCTTCCATGACAACCCCCTTTCCCCAATAGAATCTTTCCACCACGGGAACCACACCTGTTGGCATTCTCACAAACAATCGCAACATTGTTTCAATAATATATAGAACTTCTCTCGCAGCTCCGGTGTATATAATGCTATTTTGAGGCCTTGCTCACAATCCATTCTGTGGCAGCACAATGACCAAATGATATACTGTATGTGAGGCTCGTGATCATATCTTTGATCATGACACTGGTGAGGAGAGAGTCCTTGTTAAACTTGGACACAAAGTCTGTGATAAATAGCACCATATGTTTAATCTGACTATTTGTTATAGTCAAAATAATCCATACAGTAATGCTTTTTTAAACTCAAAAACGAGTTGAGGCCTATAAATAGCAAATATAAGTTCAAACTTGTAATGTTCACAAGAACTTAAATTGATAAAAAGATCTAACACAACATTAGGTGATAATATATGTATTATGGATTTTATAATCAGCTAAAACGGGGCGTTCATTTTGGACCAGGTACACAGAATTAATCAACATGAAACGAACACAACAGGAGGGTTAAATCAAAAGTCTGATGCGTGACAATATTAGCCAATCACTTGTGAATTATATATTTTCACTGACTTTTTAAAATCTTAGTCGCCTATATGTTTTGATAAGGTTTGTATCACAACGAAAGTGGCCAAATAACTACTTAAAATTAAGCACATTCATCTACGTACTTTACAAAGATTGTAGAGCCCAACATAAGCAGCACGTTTCAATTTTGGGGAAGATCATTTTCGCCATGAAAATGCACCTTTTGTAGTAAAAGCATTACATGCATATTTGCATTTAAGGTCACTTTTGATAATGGTGTTTTCCCGGTAATGGAATATTTGCTTATAGCGTACTGGCATGTGCTCATTGCTGTGCTTATGTGAATAAATAGCATATTAATTAATTTGGGATCTATCGTATCTATCCCACAACTGTCCCAGACTATGTTTGGAATATTTATTTCTCACAAAAAAATAGGTCAACTTTTGTACTATGGGGGACCTTCAATTATGCACCTCGGAATTGGATAATAATGCATACCCCGATGTATCAGGATTCGCTTGTAGCCCGTGAGAAAGACCCAATCACGTGATGGAGAGCCACGTGAGGTGCTTCCCAGCGCGCAGTTCTCGGGGAGAAGGGCACAACGCAGCACTACGGGTCACGGACACAATGGCCACTGGTCACAAAAGTCATGGATTATTTTAGGGTGCATTATGGCCACACAAAGGGGATGCCGCCGGGAAATTCAAGGCATTGCTTGTCAAATTGTGAATTAAATAAACAAATAAAAAATCATCATTAGAGTCGCATCATGCTGACTTACAATGTATTACAAATCAAAACATATAGCCCAACGTTTGTAGAACAACTAAAGTTACATTAACTAATTTAAGCATCTAGGAGTACCTATTTCTATGTTAAGTCCTCAACACAGAATAGCCGCATATGCGCGCTCCCGCAAATCCTTTAGAGAAAATATCCGTTCTATTCAATTCAGCTTTGTTCAATTTATATTCTTAATACTATAAAATAATGCCACGGAATTTTAAGCAAATCTTGTCTGCTAAATGAACTAGTGTATCCCACAGCCATTTGGCATAGCCAGATCAGGACCTAACATAAGGACAACTCAGAGCATGTTATTCTGTTCTTCTGAAATAGACTACATTTTCTTCATATCATGTTGCTTTAGACCTGTCTAAAATAATGGATTTATTATGACGGTGTAGACTATTACATGGATTTTTTTAGACTTTTTTTAAAAATGTAGATGTTCCAAAGGTCTGAATCAGTGGCTGTGTGGAAGCCAGAAGATGCTAAATTAGTTTGTTCATTAACGTTCAATTACCGTGAGACCGACATTCATTTGCATGACAATCACCAGCTGATGCAATTTTGTGACTGCCACAGTCCTAGGTGCACCCGGATAAGAACATGAAATGCATGCATAACATTTGGCAGAGATGGCAGACCATATCCATGTACTACACACACACACACACACACACAGCCTATTCAGTCATGTTGATGTACCAATACATATGGAGATGTGCATGTCAAGTCCAAGCTTAACAAATGTATTTAGTGTGTGAGAGAGAGACGTGGCGAGGAGAGCACTAGGGCTACTTATGATCACAGGCCTAATGTCCAGACAGTTGTGGCCTATAGGATCTGGTATGTGGCAGGAGATGATTGGATAAGAATCTCATTGACCAACCAGTGGTTCGCACTAGCAGGGCAAAGGCTTGTGCTGGTAAACCCTCCAACAGAGCTCTGGACTTAGATTACTCCTGGGGCGGGGGTGTGTGTGTGGGTGTGGAGGAGACGGATAAACAAAAGTGTTGCCAGCATTTTCTTGCATAAGCAGCCGCTACTCGTCAGGTGTCCAAACAGAAAATCCAGTGATTTATTAATAGACGTTTCTCTCTGCCTTCCCAGTTAGACTTCCCAATGAAACAATCCCAAACAAATTCAACAACAATGTGACAAAGGAGGTTATTCTGCTGTTGTCCTTTTCACAAGGTCCATTGAGCACACTATGTATTTACGTGGTACAAAATGTAGCTTGTTAATGTCACACATTAGTGCCGGTTTACACTAACTGCCGTTGTGGAAAACAATATCGATAGAATGTACATTTTGTAGACCGACTAAAATACTACTTGGGCATTTAAAAAGGTCATCGGTGGAAATAAAATCATTTTTAACATTGTATTTTGGCTGAGTCAGATGGCTCAGCTCAAGTGACGTAAAGCTGCGGTGACAGCATTCACTGCTACTATCGTTGGCACAGAATCTAATATGATAGAAGTTAACATATTATTTAAGGGCACCAAACTATTTTAACCTTGCATGTGTGCAATATGTCACTCAGACTTTATCTTAGCCTACTACTTTGTACGTTGTTTTGTCATAGCTAAAGGTATTCTAGTTGAAATTGATTCACATTGGCATGCTTTTAGTATGACTTTGTGGATTAGGGTCCTGTACACTGAAGTTGTACAACTGATGTGCAACACATTTGGCACAAGAGATGTGATTCATAACAGAAAGAGTTTTTCTAAACAATAATAAATGCCGACTTTGTGGAAACTCTCCGTTGGATCACAACCATTGTGTCGTGCATCAGTTGTACAACTTGAGTGTCTATACCGGGGCCAAGGTGTATCACTGCATGTGATTTTGAAGTTACATTATGGCAGTGCATTAATGTATGGTGTGCCACTTCATTCATATCAAAGTGGTGCCGTGTCCATTTTACACATTTAGCTGGTACACAGATATACCTCTCTTATGCATGGGTAGGAAGGGTGGTGAGAGCCTGTGTATCAATTTGTGCTTACCATGTTCAGGAATGTTGATTTGATATATAAACAAATATCCACCAAGAACATTATTTCAAAGTTGACTCGGGTTGAAACGAAATGATACACAGCCTACTCCAAAGACATATCCCCCAAAAGGGTTCCACACACTGTTTCACATTGACCAGCTGCAACAACCTGCGGCACACAGCAGCGGGTTGTCAGTGCAACTGCCGTCACCTCTGGATCCCACTTGTGTGCCGCCTTTTTTTAAAGGGTGAATCTGCATTTCGAAAAATAAATCGGCAACCCCACCACTGATTTGGTGAACAGCTGAGGGATGGGACTGGATTAATGTAACCCCTCTCAAACTCATGGACAGAGCTATATATCTATATGGACAGAGCTATATATCGATGCATGACCATCCATGAAATCAAAATGAAAGTTTTAACCATGCTTTAATGCTATAGTGTTTGTTTACAATTACGTTTGTAAACAAAAGTAAAACAAGTTTTATTATTCAACAATCAAAGCATATATATTAATTTTAAACGTCTAAAAATGGATGTAGAAACCGCAGATTGCCAATGTTTAAACATCAACACTGTCGGAGCAACTATATATCGATGCATGATGACTGTTCCAATTAATAGCGAGACATTTGGCAGAAAGCGAGCATATAGATAGGCCAAGGTTATGTGAGGGTGTTAATCTAGCTAGTCTATATGATGCTATTCTTGGGCCAGGTTTGAGACGCGTCATTTAATCAAGCAGCACGCTCACGCCTAAGGGCTGCTCCCCTTTCTGTCTGCTGTAGCAGTAGCCTAGCGAACTCCCCGCCTATCCCCGTGTGGCAACGGGCTGTTGAAGCATGTTCGTGTCCGGACTGACCTCCGCAGGGAAGGACACGGGCAAACCCTGCGCAAACGGTGTCCGGTTCACTGTTTACAACGCGGTGAGCGAGAGGCGACCCCCTCCGTCCGCTCAACTGTGCGCTAGCTCCCGGTCGGGTCCTCCTAAGTACTTTTTTGCTATCGCACCTATTTATACCACGCGCACAGCCAGATCTGATTGCATCGTGGCACCAAGGGATTGTGCCATTAACTGCAAAGAGGGAGAGATGGTGATGGCTGGTAGAGCCATTCAATTATTGATTGACTCACAGAACACATCAGTCGGTATTGGAAGACATAACGGGCAAACGTGGACTATACAGAGAGCGGGTTAAAGCCACTCTAGGGGAAACGTATGTTATTTACTTGGATGGCAGCTCTATTTGATTCCTCTAAGCTTTGTAGTCGTCATTGCCAAATTAGTCAAGTTAATGATGCCTATGGTATTTCCCGAATTGGGCTATTAATGTTATTGTTGTGTTACATAATGCCACTCGAGTACAAAGCCTCCTCGTGCGCAGCTGTCGTTTTAATTTATTGCACCTGTGATCTCCAGAACAGTAGTCTACACGAAGCTTTCGCCACAATGACTGTCTTCATAAATACAATAGGCAACATCTAGTCAATGGTGTAATATTTTTCCGCACTGAATTTCACATATTGCCTTTGTTGACTATCTGTTGTGACATGCAGCATCCGACCTTGGGAGGACTCAGATATTTCTCTGTGGGGACTTTGTCACGTGGCAAAGTACCGACACTGCGCTAATATAAACAATTCATGCTGCTAGCGGAGATTAAGCACCATGGACAGCGACCAACGGGAATCCCCGATCTGACATTTAAACGCTCTCTTTCCTCGTCCCTACCTGCATGTCTACTGGGGAAGGGATGTCATAGGCCACTGTAATATCATATCCCTTGGAAGAGTTGGGCCAAAGCAATGTTGCCAAGGAGGATTTAGAACTTGGGTTAGTGAATCAGTCATGAGCGCCATCTAATGTATATAGACGGTGTATTGCACTAGGTGTGTGACAGGTGCACTGGTATAGGGTCTCAGGTGATCATGGCCATTTCATGAGTCTATATGCCGCAGAAGATCAAATGTAGGTTATTGGTGGGTACTTAGTATGAAACTGTGCTTAGTACTTCTGTTGGTTTTTGAACCGTAATGCATGATTGTTTGCATGACTATTGTATCAAGGCATGTGCAAATGCAGGAGAGCTGATCTACACGTAGCCTATGGGGGCTTTTGGACAATCTAGAATCATATAACTTCATGGTCTGGTATCCTGATTGCCTGTGATATTATTCTACACGATGGAAGTAATGGGAAGAGAAGGTACATGCAGGTGGGAGTATATCTGACTTCTGGTGGATACAACATCATTCCTACTCCAGACACTAGCTGGGTCCCATGGAGGGCCAGTCTGTTGCTCACTGCTGTGGCCAGATTCTCAGCAGAGTGACCACGTTTTTGGGCAGTACAGGGATCAGTAGAGTCAGGGGTCAACCTGTGTTCTGGCCAGGTTTAGAGGTGGTGAATGAGCCTTGTGTCTGTGTCGCCACCTAGCTTCCTTGCACTCTATCAGGTCCGTGTTCAGTAGGGCACACTGTAAAGAAAGCTCTTTGAAATGTTTGCTATGAAAAACAAGGGTTTCATATTGGACAAGTTCAGGTAGTGTATATGTGGTTTTAAACTGTTTCTCCCTACTGAACACACAAACCAGTTCATGCCCTATGAGAACGACCTCATTGTCATTATTTTAGGTGATGCGGATGGGTCCATTGGTGACATAATGCAAACAGAAATGAAGTCGTGTTTCGGAGTTGACATGTATTTGTACACGCATTGTATCTTTACAAACTTCTGTCAATCACGTCACCACAGAAATTAAGTAATGTGTTTCGGAGTTGACTGGAACATTTTCAAAGTCTTTACAAACCTCTTGGTCAGTGCTGCCACCACGTCACAAGGTGACCTCGTCCTTGGAGTTTGGACATCTGGCACATCAGTCACATTACTGACATGCGGTGATGTTTTCTCTCCTCAGCGATCAAGGAGTTCCCTGAAGACCTTTTCACCAACAACGAGCGTAAGAGTGGGGCCGTCCTGCTGCACATAGTGGCGGTAAGGCAGCTCTTTGAATGTATCTATTACTAATTATGATGCTTTCATCACTGGTCCAGTCCAAAATCAACCGCTGGTCCTACAGTGCCCCCTGTGGCTGGGCTGGAGCACAGCACCCTCTGGACCCAGTGTCTGTCTTGATCTATAATTTATATATCTATCACGTCAGCTGTACTGAAATAGAATAGTTTTTTTTTCTCTCACTCCCACAATGCTAAGGAACAATTGCCTGCTCACATCTTTGTGCTGTCTTGCCAACTGCTATGGTTATTTGGCATGAAAATGATCACAATAGTTGGCTATACAGCACAAATAGATCTGGGACCAGGCTAGGTGGATATTGTGCAGTATCCACTGCAGTTAATGTCTAAGCAATATACAAAAATTTTCAACGTGATTGTAGCCATCTGATCTGAGATTGATATCATTCTACTAGGTGGTAGTAGTAGTTCCATCTTCAGATATGTTAGGTAGAATGTTCCCCACATTTATTACCTTAGGTATGTAATCCTAGATGTTTCTAATCCTCTCAGATCTACGTCATACCTAGCAGCTATGTGTTAGGGCTCCATTTTGGGATTGGTCGATAGTGCTCTCTAGGTCCTTCCTTCCTTCCTTGATCTGCCAAGTTCCCTATCAGTTAAGCCAATTTCTGTTGAGTTAATGTTTGACGCGTATGCTCGCACACACACCATGACTTCTCTCCCGTCTCTCCACAGGCCCTCTATATGTTCCTGGCCCTGGCTATAATCTGTGACGACTACTTTGTGACATCGCTGGAGAAGATCTGTGAGGTGAGGGACAGTTTCCCCCCACCCTTGTTAGGAACACAATCTGGTGAAAGTGGTCAGAGATATTAGGCCTTATGTTCTTAACACAGGTAAGTTTTCTGCTAACATAGTAGCTAGGTTGGCACTTTATTTCTCGAGTAAAACTTTCACTAATCAATATTCTTTGAACTGAATCAAATGTTCCTAATGAAGTACTTCTCTATTCTATGATTGATTTGCGTGTGAAGATACATGAAGTGCCACATTTTAAATGCAAAGCTTTTTGGAAGCTCACCTTGAGTAAGCTCTCTGGTCTCCTCTCTGGTCTCCTCTCTGGTCTCCTCTCTCGTCT
The DNA here is from genome assembly GCF_045791955.1 of Oncorhynchus clarkii lewisi. Classification (NCBI taxonomy): domain Eukaryota; kingdom Metazoa; phylum Chordata; class Actinopteri; order Salmoniformes; family Salmonidae; genus Oncorhynchus; species Oncorhynchus clarkii. The sequence goes on from NC_092150.1 coordinate 82,321,179, forward strand.
CTTTCTGTCCGTCAGAAACTAGACCTAAGTGAGGATGTTGCCGGAGCCACTTTTATGGCAGCTGGGAGTTCTGCTCCAGAGCTGTTTGCCTCTGTCATTGGTAAGATATGACACACACACACCAACACATCTCTGATACCCAGAAGTAAAATCTTGTGTATTTGCGTCAGATGCTGGATTATGTTTTGTGGAGAGATGTATGGGATAAAATACTAACCACACTAGAGAAGTCTCCACCCCCCCCTCCTCCCCTAAACGTAAACTTTCAGACAAAGCATGAACCAAATGTCCCCTCCCCATTCTGAAATGTGAAAGATGTCAACTCCTGGGAAACTGTGATTTGTCCAAATGATCAGTGTCTAAAAAAAATCTGCGTACTGGAAAAAAGTGACTTAATCATCACATCCCACAGTCTTCTGACAGACACTACGTGTGTCTGTTCACCAGATTTAACACGCGCACACACAGACACACACACACCAATATATCCAAATATAAAAAATACACACACACACACACACTCTCCCAGATGGCTGTTGTCAGGACTGATTGTGGATGGCTCCCTCCCTCTGTGCAGGTGTCTTCATCACCCACGGTGACGTGGGGGTTGGGACAATCGTTGGCTCAGCCGTCTTTAATATCCTGTGCATCATCGGTGTGTGCGGAATCTTCGCCGGACAGGTGTGTGTGTGTGCGTGCAGGTCTCGTTTAGTGCAGCATTTGCGTTTAGATCACTTATGGGCTGAGAAGTAAATGGGAAGATTGAGTTCCCCTAAGGGGAACCATGTCCAGATGACTGTTGATGTTTGTCTTGGAAAGCATATTTCTGGGCCTGTATTCAGAAAGAGCAGGAGTGCTGATCTAGGATCAGTTTAGCCTCTTTTAGATGATAATGAATAGGATTACAGAGCCTTCAGAAAGTATTCAGACCCATTAAAACAAAATCATCAGCAATCTGCACACAATACTCCATAATGACAAAGTGAAAACAGATTTATTTTGACATTTTTGCAAATGTATTAAAAATAAACAAATACCTTATATGTACAGTTGAAGTCGGAAGTTTACATACACCTGATTTAGTTCACCTTTTATTTCTTTCATCACATTCCCAGTGGGTCAGAAGTTTACATACACTCAATTAGTATTTGGTAGCAGTGCCTTTTTAAATGGTTTAACTTGGGTTAAATGTTTTGAGTAGCCTTCCATTCCTCCTGACAGAGCTGGTGTAACTGTCAGGTTTGAAGGCCTCTTTGCTCACACACGCTTTTTCAGTTCTGCCCACACATTTTCTATAGGATTGAGGTCAGGGCTTTGTGATGGCCACTCCAATACCTTGACTTTGTTGTCCTTGAGCCATTTTGCCACAACTTTGGAAGTATGCTTGGGGTCATTGTCCATTTGGAAGACCCATTTGCGATCAGGATAACTTCCTGACTGATGTCTTGAGATGTTGCTTCAATATATCCACACAAGTTTACTTCCTCATGATGCCATCTATTTTGTGAAGTGCCCCAGTCTCTCCTGCAGCAAAGCACCCCCACAACATGATGCTGCCACCCCCGTGCTTCACAGTCAGCTTGCAAGCCTCCCCCTTTTCCTTCAAACATAACGATGGTCATTATGGCCAAACAGTTTTATTTTTGTTTCATCAGACCAGAGGACATTTCTCCAAAAAGTACGATCTTTGTCCCCATGTGCAGTTGCAAACTGTAGTAGAGGTCGACCGACTATGATTTTAACGCCTATACCGATTATTGGAGGACCAAAAAAAGCCGATGCCGATTTAATAACTATATATATATATTTTGTAATAATGACAATTACAACAATACTGAATGAACACTTATTGTAACTTAATATAATACATCAATAAAATCAATTTAGCCTCAAATAAATAATGCAAAAACAAAGTGTTGAAGAAAGTAACTTTCTTCATCCACAGGTACACCTCCAATTGACTCAACTGATGTCAATTAGCCTATCAGAAGCTTCTAAAGCCATGACATAATTTTCTGGAATTTTCCAAGCTGTTTAAAGGCACAGTCAGTCAACGTTAACTTCTGACCCACTGGAGTTGTGATACAGTGAAATAATCTGTCTGTAAACAATTGTTGGAAAGATTACATGTCATGCACAAAGTAGATGTCCTAACCGACTTGCCAAAACTATAGTTTGTTAACAAGACATTTGTGGAGTGGTTGAAAAACGAGCTTTAATGACTCCAATCTAAGTGTCTGTAAACTTCCGGGCTTCAACTGTACGTATTCAGACCCTTTGCTTTGAGACCCTAAATTGATCCTTTATGTTTGTACAAGTTATTTGGTGTCCACCTGTGGTAAATTCAGGTGATTGGACATGATTTGGAAAAGCACACACCTGTCTATATAAGGCCCCACAGTTGACAGTGCATGTCAGAGCAAAAACAAAGCCATGAGGTCGAAGGAATTGTCCGTATAGTTCCGAGACAGGATTGTTTCGAGGCACAGATCTGGGGAAGGGTACCAAAACATTTCTGCAGCAATGAAGGTCCCCGAGAACACAGTGGCCTCCATTCTAAATGGAAGAAGTTTAGATTCACCAAGACTTCCTAGAGCTGACTACCCGGCCATACAGAGCAAACGGGGGAGAAGGGCCTTGGTCAGGGAGGTGACCGAGAACACAATGGTCACTCTGACAGTGCTTCAGAGTTCCTCTGTGGAGATGGGAGATCCTTCCAGAAGGACAAACATCTCTGCAGCACTCCACAAATCTAGCCTTTATGGTAGAGTGGCCAGCCCGCTTGGAGTTTGCCAAAAGCCCCCTAATGGACTCTCAGACCATGAGAAACGAGATTCTCTGGTCTGATGAAACCAATATTTTATTCTGGCCTGAATGCCAAGCATCACATCTGGAGAAAACATGGCACCATCCCTGCTGTGAAGCGTGGTAGTGGCAGCATCATGCTGGGAAGCGTGGTAGTGGCAGCATCCATGCTGGGAAGCGTGGTAGTGGCAGCATCCATGCTGGGAAGCGTGGTAGTGGCAGCATCCATGCTGGGAAGCGTGGTAGTGGCAGCATCCATGCTGGGAAGCGTGGTAGTGGCAGCATCCATGCTGGGAAGCATGGTAGTGGCAGCATCCATGCTGGGAAGCGTGGTAGTGGCAGCATCCATGCTGGGAAGCGTGGTAGTGGCAGCATCCATGCTGGGAAGCGTGGTAGTGGCAGCATCCGTGCTGGGAAGCGTGGTAGTGGCAGCATCCGTGCTGGGAAGCGTGGTAGTGGCAGCATCCGTGCTGGGAAGCGTGGTAGTGGCAGCATCCGTGCTGGGAAGCGTGGTAGTGGCAGCATCCGTGCTGGGAAGCGTGGTAGTGGCAGCATCCGTGCTGGGAAGCGTGGTAGTGGCAGCATCCGTGCTGGGAAGCGTGGTAGTGGCAGCATCCGTGCTGGGAAGCGTGGTAGTGGCAGCATCCGTGCTGGGAAGCGTGGTAGTGGCAGCATCCGTGCTGGGAAGCGTGGTAGTGGCAGCATCCGTGCTGGGAAGCGTGGTAGTGGCAGCATCCGTGCTGGGAAGCGTGGTAGTGGCAGCATCCGTGCTGGGAAGCGTGGTAGTGGCAGCATCCGTGCTGGGAAGCGTGGTAGTGGCAGCATCCGTGCTGGGAAGCGTGGTAGTGGCAGCATCCGTGCTGGGAAGCGTGGTAGTGGCAGCATCCGTGCTGGGAAGCGTGGTAGTGGCAGCATCCGTGCTGGGAAGCGTGGTAGTGGCAGCATCCGTGCTGGGAAGCGTGGTAGTGGCAGCATCCGTGCTGGGAAGCGTGGTAGTGGCAGCATCCGTGCTGGGAAGCGTGGTAGTGGCAGCAGTTTACCTTCCAACAGGACAACAACCCTAAGCACATAGCCAAGATGACAGAAGTGGCTTCGGGACAAGTCTCTGAACATCCTTGAGTGTCCCAGAGCCTGGACTTGAACCTGATTTGAACAACCGCAACACTCTCCACCCAACATGACACGAGCTTGAGAGGATCTGCAGAGAAGAATGGGAGAAATTCCCCCAGTACAGGTGTGCCAAGCTTGTAGCGTCATACCCAAGAAGACTCGAGGCTGTAATCGCTGCCAAAGGTGCTTCAACAATGTACTGAGTAAAGGGTTTGAATACTTATGTATATGTGATATTTCAGTTTATTTTTATAAAGTAGCAAAAATGTGTAAACCTGTTTTTGCTTCGCTGTTATGAGGTATTGTGTGTGAAAACTATTGAATCAATATTATCAGGCTTTAACCTAACATGTGGAAAAAGTCTGGGTTTCTGAATACGTTCTGAATGCGCTATACGTAGAAAAGGGGATCCTAGATCAGAACGTCTAGTCTGAGACACTTTAGTTGCTGAATACCAGAACGGATCTCTTTCCTGACTCTTTCTCTTTCTAGGTCGTAATGTTGGGTTGGTGGTCTGTTTTCCGAGATTCATTCTACTACATCTTGTCTATCCTAGCTCTTATTGCAGTAAGTCTGACATTAAATTGATCTTAACATGTACTGTATGCCACCATAAACAATATATTTATTGAATACTTCCTAACTGTCATTGTTTTGATTTCTTCCCGTGATCTTTTTCCCCAGTTCATTTACGATGAGAAGGTGGTGTGGTAAGTGATCTGCCCTTTTTTTAAATATGACCTTTGATATTTCATTGGTTATGTACCTGAACTCTGCTCCTTATTGGGCGATATGTGATTTTATCGGGTTACTGTGATGTGATTTCATTGGTCTGTGCTCCTCTGTCCGTCTCAGGTGGGAGAGCCTGGTGTTGGTGCTCATGTACTGTGGATACATCCTCATCATGAAGTAAGTGCTGCACTACTAAGTCTGACATCACGCAACTCAGGGCGGCCAATGAAACTGAGGGTGGATATCTTCTCCTGTACTTTTTAGCCAGTAGTTCTAAAAATAGAGCTAGCGAGCCAAAAGTGGTCCCCGGAAAAAATAAATAAAAAAATGGTGTACTACTTCATATGCAGTACCAGTCAAAAGTTTGGACACCCCTACTCATTCAAGGGTATTTCTTTATTTTGACTGTTTTCTACATTGTAGAATGCCAAGAATGTGCAAAGCTGTCATCAAGGGTGGCTACTTTGAAGAATCTCAAATTTAAAATATATTTTTTTAACACCTTGTTTGGTTACTACATGATTCATAGTTTGTCTTCACTATTATTCTACAATGTAGAAAATAGTAAAAATAAAGAAACCCTGAAATGAGTAGGTGTGTCAACTTTTTTGACTGGTTCTCTATATGCAGATATGTGAAAAGTATGTGGACACCTGCTTGTTTTTATTTATTTAACCAGGCAAGTCAGTTAAGAACAAATTCTTATTTTCAATGACGGCCTAGGAACAGTGGGTTGACTGCCTGTTCAGGGGCAGAACGACAGATTTGTACCTTGTCAGCTCTGGGATTTGAACTTGCAACCTTCCAGTTACTAGTCCAACGCTCTAACCACTAGGCTACCCTGTCGCCCCGTTGAACATCTCATTCCAAAATCATTGTAAGTAATATGGAGTTGGTCGCCCCTTTGCTGCTATAACAGCCTCCACTCTTCTGGGAAGGCTTTCCACTAGATGTTGGAACATTGCTGCTATAACAGCCTCCACTCTTCTGGGAAGGCTTTCCACTAGATGTTGGAACATTGCTGCTATAACAGCCTCCACTCTTCTGGGAAGGCTTTCCACTAGATGTTGGAACATTGCTGCTATAACAGCCTCCACTCTTCTGGGAAGGCTTTCCACTAGATGTTGGAACATTGCTGCAGGGACTTGTTCCATTCAGCCAGAAGAGCATTAGTGAGGTTGGGAACTGATGTTGGGTGATTAGGTCTGGCTCGCAGTCGGTGTTCCAATTCATCCCAAAGGTGTTCAATAGGGTTGAGATCAGGGCTCTGTGCAGGCCAGTCAACTTCCACACCAATCTCAAAAAAAACATTTCTCTATGGACCTCGCTGTGTGCATAGGGGCATTGTCATGCTGAAACAGGAAAGGGCCCTCCCCAAACTGTTGCCACAAAGTTGGAAGCACAGACTCGTCTAGAATGTTATTGTATGCTGTATCGTTTAAAATGTCCCTTCACTTGAACTAAGGGTGCTAGCCCAAACAATCAAATCACATTTTATTTGTCACATACACATAGTTGGCATATGTTAATGTGAGTGTTGCGAAATGCTTGTGCTTCTAGTTCTGACAGTGCAGTAATATCTAACAATTCCCTAACAACCACCTAATACATACAAATATAAAGGGGTGAATGAGAATATGTACATATAAGTATATGGCCGAGCGGCATAGGCAAGGTGCAATAGATGGTATAAAATGCAGTATAGACATGTAAACCATTATTTAGAGTGGCATTGTATAAAGTGACTAGTGATCCATTTATTCAAGTGGCCAGTGATTGGGTCTCAATGTAGGCAGCAGCCTCTGAGTTAGTGATTGATGTTTAACAGTCTGATGGCCTTGAGATAGAAGCTGTTTTTCAGTCTGTCAGTCCGAGCTTTGGTGCCCCTTTACTGACCTCAAATTCTGGATGATAGCAGGGTGAACAGGCAGTTGCTCAGGTGGTTGAGGTCCTTGATGATCTTTTTGGCCTTCCTGTGACATCGGGTGTCATGGAGGGCAGGTAGTTGGCCCCCGGTGATGCGTTGTGCAGACCACACCACCCTCTGGAGAGCCTTGTGGTTGTGCGCGGAGCAGTTGCTGTACCAGGCGGTGATACAGCCCGACAGAATGCTCTCGATTGTGCAGCTGTGAAAGTGTGAGCGTTTTGGGTGACAAGACACATTTCCTCAGCCTCCTGAGGTTGAAGAGGCGCTGTTGCGCCGCCTTCACCACACTGTTTGTGTGGGTGGACCATTTCAGTTTGTCAGTGACGTCTACGCAGTGGAACTTAGACCATTATTCCTCCTCCACCAAACTTTACAGTTGGCACTATGCATTCTGGTAGGTAGCGTTCGCCTGGCATCCGCCAAACCCTGATTCGCCCATCGAACTGCTAGGTGGTGACGTGTGATTCATCGTTCCAGAGAACGCGTTTCCACTGCTCCGGAGTCCAATGGCGACGAGCTTTACACCACTACAGCCGACGCTTGGCATTGCGTATGGTGATCTTAGGCTTGTGTGCGGCTGCTCTGACATAGAAACCCATTTCATTAATCTCCCGACGAACAGGTCTTGTGCTGCCGTTGCTCCCAGAGGTTTGTTTGGAACTCTGTAGTGAGTGTTGCAACCGAGGACAGATGCTTATTACATGCTATGTGCTTCAGCACTCGGTGGTCCTGTTCTGTGAGCTTGGGTGACCTACCACTTCGTGGCTGAGCCGTTTTTCCTCTTAGACGTTTCCACTTCACAACAGCACTTCCAGTTCACTGGGGCAGCTCTAGCAGGGCAGCATTTTGACTTGTTGGAAAGATGGCATCCTATAACGGTGCCACGTTAAGTCACTGAGCTCTTCAGTATGGACCATTCTACTGCCAATGTTTGTCTATGGAGATTGCATGGCTGTGTGCTCGATTTTATACACCTGTCAGCAACAGGTGTGGCTGAAATGGCCAAATTCACTCCTTTTGAAGGGATGTCCACATACTTTGGGCCTTTTATTATATGTGCACCGCGTCATTGCTCTCTCTCTGTCTCTCTCTGTCTCTCTCTGTCTCTGTGTCTGTCTCTCCTTCTCTCTCTCCTTCTCTCTCTACTTCTTCTCTCTCTGTCTCTCTGTCTCTCTGTGTGTTCATCTTGCTAGCTGTCACTCAAATGGCGAGGGGGTGAAGCTCACTGGCTAGAACTTGATTGCTAGGGGGCTGGCCCACGTGGGGGGAAAATGTAGGGAAATTGGTGAAGCACAGCTACCAGAAAACACCCTAGAGATTTGGTGGCTAATTGAGTTAAGACTGTAATTCTGGTGATAGATTGAACATGTGAAGCAACACAAACATTAACACACGCACTATACACACGCACTATACACACGCACTATACACACGCACTATACATACGCACTATACATACGCACTATACATACGCACTATACATACGCACTATACATACGCACTATACATACGCACTATACATACGCACTATACATACGCACTATACATACTCACTATACATACTCACTATACATACTCACTATACATACTCACTATACATACACATGGATTTAGTACTGTAGATATGTGGTAGTGGTGGAGTAGGGGCCTGAGGGCACACAGTGTGTTGTGAAATCTGTGAATGTTTTTAAAATGGTATAAAATGCCTTAATTTCGCTGGACCCCAGGAAGAGTAGCTGCTGCTTTGGCAGGAACTAATGGGGATCCATAATAAACCCCAGGAAGAGTAGCTGCTGCCTTGGCAGGAACTAATGGGGATCCATAATAAACCCCAGGAAGAGTAGATTCTGCCTTGGCAGGAACTAAAGGGGATCCATAATAAATACAAACTACACATTGACACATCCAGCCCAAAGAGGTTTACATTTTCTGTAACATCTCTTTTAAGATGTTGTGTATATATTTCTAAGAAATGTACAAAGACTGAATGCAAAGATATTGAATTTGAATTTGATTTTTGGGGGGATGGGAGTTTTTTATTTTATTTTTCTGTCTGTTTCTGCCTTGGTTCATCCAGGACACTTTCTGCTGCCAGTAATCTGTCTCTCAGCCCCAGCCTGCTCACTCCCAGCCCAGCCATAACACTTTAATCCACCCTCTGCAGTGGCTAAAGAGCACCAGACTTAACTGGATATCACTTGTCTCCTGTCTAGTTTGGAGGAAAGGACTTCTGACTGCCCTTCTATGACCCATTATGAAAGCCACTCGGAAAATAGCCTACTCACGGACTATTTCAGACTTTTCCGTCCATAGGGGTTGCTGTATCATTAGAAGTGTGCATACATAGGATGTCAAATATATAACATGGTTCACATTCCCCAGAAGTTGCAGAACTGAGTTTTCCACAGTTTTTGTAAATATGACCAGTTGTAACAATGTTGATGCAGTTTACTGTATACACACGGCCAGTTTACAGGATCCAGATTAAACCTATTAATCCTAGTCCTAAAATGTTGTTTTTTTCAATGGAGAATTAAGTGAATTTATTCATCTGTGTCCAGGAAACTGGTCCCTAGAGTTCACACAGCACTGCATACAATTGAGTTATTGGCTGTTGATGAACAAGGGAGCCATTGACCAGTGTCCCTCTCCCCTCTTCTCCCAGGTTTAACCAGAGCTTGCAGAAGTTGTTCACGGGGAAAGGGGGTAAAGACAAGAACCAGGCCAACGGTAACGCTGCGGCCAGCAGCGAGATGGAGGATGGTAATACAGCTTGTTATGGGGCTGCTGACCCCTCATTACCTATACTCAGCACAGCAGCAGGTAAGGCTGACCAGACAGGCTGTAGTACACACCAAGGCTTCTCAAAGACATATTCTCAACTGGTCTTCTTTGAAATTCCCAAAATTGACTAATGGCTGTTTTTTTTTGAGGGAATGGCTGTTTTTTTTTGAGGGAATGGCTGTTTTTTTTTGAGGGAATGGCTGTTTTTTTTTGAGGGAATGGCTGTTTTTTTTTGAGGGAATGGCTGTTTTTTTTTGAGGGAATGGCTGTTTTTTTTTGAGGGAATGGCTGTTTTTTTTTGAGGGAATGGCTGTTTTTTTTTGAGGGAATGGCTGTTTTTTTTTGAGGGAATGGCTGTTTTTTTTTGAGGGAATGGCTGTTTTTTTTTGAGGGAATGGCTGTTTTTTTTTGAGGGAATGGCTGTTTTTTTTTGAGGGAATGGCTGTTTTTTTTTGAGGGAATGGCTTGGCTGTTTTTTTTTGAGGGAATGGCTGTTTTTTTTTGAGGGAATGGCTGTTTTTTTTTTGAGGGAATGGCTGTTTTTTTTTTTGAGGGAATGGCTGTTTTTTTTTGAGGGAATGGCTGTTTTTTTTTGAGGGAATGGCTGTTTTTTTTTGAGGGAATGGCTGTTTTTTTTTGAGGGAATGGCTGTTTTTTTTTGAGGGAATGGCTGTTTTTTTTTGAGGGAATGGCTGTTTTTTTTTGAGGGAATGGCTGTTTTTTTTTGAGGGAATGGCTGTTTTTTTTTGAGGGAATGGCTGTTTTTTTTTGAGGGAATGGCTTTTTTGAGGGAATGGCTGTTTTTTTTTGAGGGAATGGCTGTTTTGTAGAGGGAATGGCTGTTTTTTTTTGAGGGAATGGCTGTTTTTTTTTGAGGGAATGGCTGTTTTTTTCAATTGCGTTGGGTTGTGGAAGGGAAGTTGGAATATGGACTTCTGGGATTTGGGTAGGACTTCCTCTGTCAGTGTGGTGAAGGTGTTGCAGTTCAACAGTCTCCATTCTACTACGCTGACTAACACTGGATAAGAGGTACCCTTCTGCTCAACCACAATGCGCTCTCTTTCTCTCACTGCCTCTCTCTCTTTCTCTCACTGCCTCTCTCTCAGCCTAGACACCTTATCTTTGGTATTAATGTCATAAGTGGCTTGTAACTTGTGTAGATGCGACCCATATCTTCCTGTTTCTTTCCACTGTCAAAGCGCCTGTCTGTTTAGCCTTACTAAAACCTTCTGTTGCTTATTGTGTGTAGTAACTGTTTCTGCGTGCTAGAATGCAGTGTTTCTCTGCAGCGTGTTGCTCTGCTTGTCTCTTGATGTTTCAGCCCACTGACCTATGGTACTAAATATCCAAATACAGGGAATGTTTGTCAGCTTTGTTTACTTAATGTATGCATATCAATTTCTATATAATCAATATACTCTTGCTAATTGAATATAGAACACTTAAACCCTGCAGCCAATCATTATACTAGGAGTATGTTTAAAACACAAGTGAAAACGTTTCGCGAGAAGGTGTTTTTACACCTTAAAATAATTGTCCAGTGTTTCCAGATTTATATTAGATATGACCTCTATTTAGTTACAGTGTGAGTGAAAAAAGGTTTTCCTTCCAAAACCACAAGTTAAAAAGCATGTTTTCTGTGTTGGTGTTTTCCATTAGCACCGGCCGTCCGCTAGTCATTTTCACACGGCTACTTTTTCCACTTCATATTATCTAGACTGTTTTTCATTTAAAAGTTTCAATTCGCTAGTCCATCAAGCCCCTCTGCCTCTAGAATGACTGACATGCATCTTCTAGCCATCTTTTGACAGAATAGGTGCATGTCAGTCACTAAGCAAGCGATGACGGGGAAACGCAGGCTGCTCTGTCTCGACTCTGTGGTTGATTGCAGTCAAATTTCTTTACACAGAGGAGGGAGAGGGCATGATGCTGGTGAATTTCCGCGTCCTATGTAATGTAAGTGGTAACAATGAGTTAATCAATTTAGCCTAAGTATTGTTTTAATATTATTTTCTTTCACGTAGCCACCACGCGGAGTCGTGGCTCATGGGCTTTTTACTGTGCGTTGATTGACAACTGAATAGCAAGTGTTGACTAGTTTTATTTATAATACAAATAATTATCTGATACACAACCAAAACAAATAGCCAATGCATTCAACAAGTTTGTAGAGTCAAATCCTTGACGTAATCGTTGCATGCTATGAATATGGGACAAAATACTAAGCTTTTGACTACATTAATATACATGTGTGAATTTGTCCCAATACTTTTGCTGCAATTTCTGAACGGTGCCCCCGGGTTATGGATTAAAACAACCTTAAAGCTGACAGCCTGCTGCTGAACCTCTGTCACTGTCCCAATACTTTTGGAGCTCACTGTATATTCTATAGGGCCCCAACTAATGATTATTAATTCATTTAGGCTATGTCAAATCTGACAGATACACTTCACTGATATTCTTTTTTTTTTCAAGATGTGGGCAATTTACTTCATTTTTCTGTTCTAATAAAATACATAATTTGAAGAACAAACATTGTGGCAATACATATTTTGCAGTAAAACTGTGAAGACTTTAATCTCATGAGAAGACCAGTTAAACGTTAAAGGGTTAAATGTTCTCCTAGAAAATAGAAATCCTGCTCATATTGGCCTAGATTTAGATGACATTCAAACAACTAACAATACACTCAACACATACATGTTGAAATGAATGTCAAGTCATGTCTTTTCTACAAGAGTCCACCAAAATAGAGCTCCTTAGGCCAAAAATGACTAAGGGAATGACCTTATCCCCTGAGGAAATAGCAAACAACTGTCTGAGATACAAGTTTGAGGTAGAGTTATGAAGTGTTTTGTTCTCCAATTTATGTTTTGGCCACATACGAGTACAGGATGAGACAACAACAACTTGTGGGTATGAGTTTTTTTTTAAGTGATTTACACTGGATAATTACTTCAGTGTTTTTTTTTTGTGTGTTTTTTGCTAGCATGTTTGTGTGTTAGCGTCTGTGTGCATGTCAGTTTGAAGGACTAATGTGTCTGTCCATCTCCAGTTAAGCCCAGTAAGGCTTACAGTCGTGGCTCTGTGGTCATGGTCGATGAGATTATGCACGCCAGCCCTCCCAAGTTACGCTTCCCAGAGGCCGGCCTCCGCGTCATGGTCACCAGCCATTTTGGACCAAAGACCCGGCTGCGCATGGCCAGTCGCCTCATCATCACTGAGGTATGGATAGATAGGGATGCAACTACAGGAACGAGATGAGGAGCAGATGTTAAAAAATGCAATCGTCTCAGATATAGATTTTATAGTGTTCATTAGACACCAGACAGAAAGAATCTGACTGAAACAGCGGGGATCTACTTGGGGTGTGTTCACTAGTCGCAGACCGTAGCAAAACGTTTGGTCTGTTGCGAAACGTTTTGCGCTCTGCAACTTAACTCCAAACGGAATAAGTTTTACAACAACAAATGTAGGTTCTATTGGATTAATTCAGGTAGGTCCCTCCCTGTTTCGCTCTGTTTCCATTTGGTTGCTAGAGTAAACGGTAAAGTGTTTCAGTTGAAAAACGTTTTGCAACAGGCCAAAAGTTTTTCTACGGTCTGCGAGTAATGAATTCACCCCTGGACGTTTTCGGATGTGTACCGTAATGAACTGTTTTGCCTCTTCCTCACAGCGTCAGAAGCTAGTCCAGGGTGCCAACGGGGTGGAGACCCAGGTTCTGGAGGGGAAGGTGGACATTGAGAATGGCAACGTGCCTGAAGACAAACCAGCAGAGGAGGAGCAGGAGAATGAAACCATCTCCCCCTTTCATATCCCTGGTGTGTGTGTGTGTGTGTGTGTGTGTGTATTAGCGTGATGTTTATCCAGACAGTCTAACATGACTGTCGATAGGAAATGTTTTGTCGACAAGATTGGTGCCATTTGCTTCCACTTCAGTAGACGTGTTGCCATTACCCAAATGATCCAGTGACTTTATCATATCATGACTCTAATGATCTCTGACACTGTTATGTGCATGGCAAACTCTAATGATCTCTGACACTGTTATGTGCATGGCAAACTCTAATGATCTCGGACACTGTTATGTGCATGACAAACTAATGATCTCTGACACTTATGTGCATGGCAAACTCTAATGATCTCTGACACTTATGTGCATGGCAAACTCTAATGATCTCTGACACTGTTATGTGCATGACAAACTCTAATGATCTCTGACACTGTTATGTGCATGACAAACTCTAATGATCTCTGACACTGTTATGTGCATGGCAAACACTGCCAAGTGTGTGTATGAAACAGACTTGTTTCAGCTGTCAAGTGCTTAATGATTAAAGTAGCTGAGTTAAATTAGTTCTGTAAGTTGTGTGGGCTGGAACAAATACCTTCATTCCTCTGTGGATCTCCAGGACCAGAACACTGTTCTAGAATGTTGTAGAGTAGTAGGTTCATCCAGGGAGTTTGTCACCACTGTGCTTCTGCATGCTTTTCCAGACTGCTTTTCCAGACTTAGCCCCTTGGTTTACTGTAAAGCACTTTGACTGGATGTAAAAAGGGCTTTATAAATACATACAAATCTATCAAATGTATCTGCCACTGCTGTTCTGCAGATGGCATCGGCAGCAAGTGCAAGTGGCTGATCTCGTGGCCCCTGCTGCTCCTCCTGTTCTTCACCATCCCCAACTGTGCGAAGCCTCGCTGGGAGAAGTTCTTCATGGTCTCCTTCTTCCTTTCTACCGTCTGGATCGCTGTCTTCTCCTACTTCATGGTCTGGATGGTGAGTCTCAGGGTAGAGCGTGTGTGTGTGTGTGGGGTCATTCTGGTCAATTATCAGCCGTAACGTGTGTGTGGGGGGGTGGGTCACAGGTTACCATCATCGGCTACACCCTTGGCATCCCAGATGTCATTATGGGCATCACCTTCCTGGCAGCCGGCACCAGCGTTCCAGACTGCATCGCCAGTCTCATTGTTGCTCGGCAAGGTACAGCTCTAGTTTCTGTCATTTCCCTGAACTGTTTGATAGGACATCTAGTCATTGGCTTTTTTTCATTGGGTGGGTGGGGGGGTCTTCGGACTGTACCATCTTTAGCGATACTCTTTAAGGCTTTTCCAAGTTAATTCTGGAGGTTGTTTTTTTATGTAAAATGCTTATATTTGAACGACAGCTATTTGTGTTTAGGATTGGGTGACATGGCAGTGTCCAACACCATCGGCAGTAATGTGTTTGATATCCTGGTTGGGCTGGGCGTTCCTTGGGCACTACAGACCATGGCGGTCAACTATGGCTCCGAGGTAAGAACAGCTATAGGGAACGGAGTAGGGTGAGGTTGACCCCGGACACTGATCTTGGATCAGTTTAGCTTTTTAGTTAGGATGGGGGGGAGTGGAAGCTGATGCCTTCACCCTGGAGCATAGGGAACAGAGCCCACTGCTGAGAGCCCACTGCTGAGAGATGTACAACTTTAGCTCAATATGCACAAAATATTTGTAGTATAGTAGTCATCTTTCTGGAAGTGAATACACTCAAATTAATTCAAGTGTTCATCACTCATGTTTTGAAGAGGGGAATAAAACCTTTTTAAGGACTGTTTCAGTACTGTGTGAGTCCTTGACCTTATTGTCGCTCCAGCTCTCTCCCACCTGTCTACTAGGAGTGCATCTCAATAGTAAAGATGTTCTCTGCTCATCATGGCTGGAGGAAGCCACTTAAGACTGTAGAGATACGCCCCTTGAGTTAACTAATACAGGGGCTGACTATGACCTGGAGCCGTGTGTTTACAGGGGCTGACTATGACCTGGAGCAGTGTGTTTACAGGGGCTGACTATGACCTGGAGCCGTGTGTTTACAGGGGTTGACTGTGACCTGGAGCCGTGTGTTTACAGGGGTTGACTATGACCTGGAGCCGTGTGTTTACAGGGGTTGACTGTTACTGTCTTTACGGAGGTTGACTGTGGCTGTCTTTACGGAGGTTGACTGTGGCTGTCTTTACGGAGGTTGACTGTGGCTGTCTTTACGGAGGTTGACTGTGGCTGTCTTTACGGAGGTTGACTGTGGCTGTCTTTACGGAGGTTGACTGTGGCTGTCTTTACGGAGGTTGACTGTGGCTGTCTTTACGGAGGTTGACTGTGGCTGTCTTTACGGAGGTTGACTGTGGCTGTCTTTACGGAGGTTGACTGTGGCTGTCTTTACGGAGGTTGACTGTGGCTGTCTTTACGGAGTTGGGAACAACTTTTAGAATGTTGAATATTGTTCTAATTCTAAACTATCAGTTAGAAAACATGATTGAAATATTCCCCGTCTAACTAACGTGCACTATGCCTTCCCCCTCTAGGTCATGATCAACAGTCGAGGACTGGTCTACTCTGTGGTGTTGCTACTGGGATCTGTGGCTTTGACGGTGAGCAGATACCCTCTTTTGTAGAGCAGGATGCTTGTAATGCCAGGGTAGTGGGTTCGATGGGACCACCCATACGTAAAACATGTATGCACGAATGACTAAGTCACTTGGATAAACATTTCTGCTATATGGCATATTTTATACATGTATTGTAGTCTCTACACACACACACTGGTCAGTAGTGTAATATCTATGACTGCTGCTGACCAATCTGACAGTGTATTTATCAGGCTGTGGCCAGAGATTGTGTGCGTTTGAAAAAAGTGCAATAAGCTGAATTGCGCTAATGGAAAGGGTCATTAGATGAATTTGCTGATAAGGTACACAACATGCATGCTGTTGCACTGTAGTAGTTGTTTATGTCCCTTTAATGTACTGTGTTCCCCTCTGCAGAGGGACTATATATAGGATGTACTGTGTTCCCCTCTGCAGAGGGACTATATATAGGATGTACTGTGTTCCCCTCTGCAGAGGGACTATATACAATGTGTGTTTTCCTCTCTGCAGGTGGGGGGGATTCATGTGAACCACTGGAAGCTGGATCTGAAGCTGGGTATCTACACGCTGGTCCTCTACGCGGTCTTCCTGTGTTTCTCCATCATGATCGAGTACAACGTGTTCACCTTCGTCAACCTGCCCATGTGCATGGAGGAGTAGCTGGACCACACCCACCTCAACCAGGAAGCTCCACTCCCTCAACCCCTAACGGCAACCAATCACAATCAACTTTCCCCATCCTCCACCACGTTACTAAACCTGGTTATCTCCTGTCTGACAGGTCACCTGTCATTTTCAGAACTGACCTCTTGATCTGATCCTGGTCTTTAAATATTTTCTTTCCCTGTGCTTGGACTCACTTTCCCATGAGGCTTTGTTCTGAGGAGTGGACAGACGCATTAAACGAACTGGACCCATTTTCAGACTATTCCATTTTCCATTCCCCCATCCACACGATCTGTAGTCTGATTGGCTTTCCTTAGCCTTCCCCTGCAGGCCCTAGAATCAACCCTACAGTAGTCTGACTGGCTTTCCTTAGCCTTCCCCTGCAGGCCCTAGAATCAACCCTACAGTAGTCTGACTGGCTTTCCTTAGCCTTCCCCCACAGGCCCTAGAATCAACCCTACAGTAGTCTGACTGGCTTTCCTTAGCCTTCCCCTGCAGGCCCTAGAATCAACCCTACAGTAGTCTGACTGGCTTTCCTTAGCCTTCCCCCACAGGCCCTAGAATCAACCCTACAGTAGTCTGCCTCTTACAAACAACCCAAACATACCTCTGTCCAAGTTAGGGTTAGTCCTAACCCTCAACATTGACCCTCACCCCTTCTCCTACTCTTCCCCCATCCAAACTTCTCCTCTTCTCATCCCCACCCCACCGATCCACCCAAAGACCCTACAGAGAATACACAACCTCGCCCTAAAACTCTACCTCTCCCCCGAATCCTGCTTGTACCCTCAACCTTTCGAGGGGGAACTCTCCTCCTCCTCTTTCAGACCTGGACCCCTCTGACATAGTCCGAACTTTGACTTTTTCCAGATTGCTTCGTCCCACCCCTCTGCAGCAGACACTCATCTTTCACTCCTATCTACTCCTAACTTTTCTCTTCTCTCCATCAACTCTTAAAGACATTTTGTCAGGAAGCTTTGTGTCTCTGACTACCAGAAGAGTTTCATGTATATTTGCAGCACAATGGATAACTTGTGAACATGTTTTTTCTTGTTTTTGTATCGTGTTTTTGTTTTATAGTTTAAAAATTACTACAAAATACTTTTGAGAGCTTGTTGCAATCACAAAGGACATTGCCTGTTTCACAGTAATGAATTAGCACACAGAGAAAATACTTTTATTGTCAGGACATTTGGCTCTCCCTCGAAGGGAGGTGTCTGGCTCATGGCGGCAACTCAAATCCGTGGTGCTGAAATTCAGCTGTTTTTTTTTTTTCTTGTTCTGAGATATCACACACACCCCCTCAGACTGCACAACACTGAAGAGAAAAAACACCTGCTCCAGAGTTGGGAGATATCTTTTGGACGGTGTCCATATTCGATATTCGGACGTCTTTGGACAGTAGCATGTATATGTATAGTGTTACAGATGGGATTCGGTCTGTTCTTCTGTCTGCTCGACCCCCTTTGACCACCAGGGGGCAATGTCCCCTCACTCTGATCTATCTGCATGGCAGGGGTCTCAAGCAACCACATCTGTTTGGTTATCAGGGAATATCTGGAGCCAGATCCAGTAGGGGGCGACATAGGTGTTCTCTCTCTGAATTACTTGTAGATATTGCACTTTAAAACAAGCCAAGCTGTCCTCTCTTTCTGAATCAAATAGTGCTTCCTGTGTGTGTGGGGGTGGGGGGGGGGGGGGGGGTGTTTGTGTCTGTACTGTACTGTGTGTTTGTGTGAGAGAATGACGAGGGTGTGTGCTGACTTGCAGGCTCGCGCTCAGCTTGGTCTCACCGCCTCCCCTTTCCTAATCCCCTATAGACTTGAACCTCTAACATCGTGAGCACATACCCATTTCTGTCTGCAGTGCAATGCATGTTGGGACAATAAATGCAGGCTCCTCCATGGCACGACCCCACCCGGCACCCACTTTATAAATAAACGGCAGCTACATGCTACTGCAATCTAAGACATTTGACATCATGCAAAAACACCTGCAGGAACTTAGTCTACAATAAGCTGGAGAGACTTGCATTGATAGGGGACTGTTAAAGATGAGGACTTATCTTTCCCTTTGTGTTGGCAGCAGGTACTTGTATATGCAATCTCAACGTAATGTGTGTTGGACTCTGGAGGAACTACATTGGTGTTGCCATAATATTAGTGGAACATTTGAGCTCACTGGTCTGAATGACCTGCTAAAGGACCGAGCCAGAGGACATGGAGGAAAGGTTCTGGAACTGGAGATTCTGTGTGTGCGGGGGAGTCCGACCCTCTGGTACAAGGGCATTACTCAATCACCAACTCTACCTGAGGAGCGGAGGGGAAGGACTCCTGCGGGGAAACAACTCCCCCCCCCCCCCCCCCCCCAGGCTGGCTACAGATGGTTTAGTCCAGAATCCTCTGAACTTTCTGGAAGTTTTCCTTCTCCATGAAAGAACTTTGTGAGATGAGATCTCCACTCTGTATGAAGGACCTGAGGAGCAGACATTTTAGTAGCAGGACCCCTAAACTGATACCCTGGGGGGTAGACTCGCTGTGTTCAAGACTCTACTGCCCCCCCCCCCTTCTTTATCCTCCCTTCTCATCACACCCCGATGCTCTCTCTGACCCCCCCCCACCCTTCTCGACCATCAGTTTATAGCAGTTACCCCCACTGCTCTGTATATACCCCAGTGGGTCTTTTCCCCATAGAAGAAAAGTGTTCTCTGCTAGTGCCATTCTGACTCTCATTGTTGTCTTTGCAACGATCACTGCATTCTCAATCTTTTCACTGGTTCCTCTTAACTGTACATACATAGATATTTTTTGAACATATGATGCTAGCTTTTTGGGTCAAGAGTATACCTGATTTCCTTTGTACATTTCCCTTTGTTTGTCTTGGTTTTGAGCGGTGGGTTTGGGTCTGTGTACAACACCTGTGTGGTCATGTCCTTGGTCCAATCCCCAATGGACCCCTAGACCCTACGCCCTAGGTACTTGTGGAGAGTTGAGTGTTTAACAGCTGTCAGTAATCGCTCCACATTGCTCAGAAGTTTCACCATATTGCGCTAATACCAGTCAAATCCTCTCAGATCTCCACTAGTGTATAGGGTCTAGGGTTGCTTTAAATTGGGCCCTCGGTGCCAGGTCCTGAGAGGTGACAACGGGTGTATTCATTAGTTGGACTGCTGCAAAATGTTTTGAAACTGTTTACTTTAAACGGATAATGTTTTGCAACGAAAACGAGAGTTTCTATTGGACAAATTCAGGTAGGTCCCTCCCTGTTTGGTTCCTAGAGTAAACGGTTTGCGTTTTAAAGAAATGTTTTGCAACGGTCTGCACCTAATGAATACACCTCACCACAGCAGGTCACACTGCTCTTACTGCTTATCCTAACTCGTCTAACACCCACACATGGCACCGTGTAATAATTATCTGGGCAACCTGCCACAACGTTATCACTTTTTAAAAAGAAAAATAATTCAGATGCCATCAATGTCATAAATGGCATAGCTCTGCATCGAAAATACAGATTGTATGGAAACCATGTTGTACAAAATAAAAGTGGCCAAATCTACACACACCCTCCCCCCTATGGCAAAAATGACCATGAACCTCATTTATAATCTAGTAGTGTGATTTTAATTGAACTTTTCCTCAGTGTGTGTTAAGACTGTATTGCTCTGTGTACTAAACTATAGTTAAATCATCTCTTTATAGCACACCTTGTTGAAGAAAAGTTAATTGTCAAACTAATAGATTATAGAGGTTTACTGAATTTTTTTGCACTCAGCAACCAATTTGTTTGCACTATGAAAATGTTGCCCATACACACACACACACACACACACACACACACACACACACACGTTCAATAACTATGACTTCTCAACGCCAGAGTGGAGCCGTATGTAATTCTATTGAATGAATGAAACGACCTGATGCACTGTGAGCTCAATGTGATGTGAGAGTCATTTGTCAACCAATAAAAATGAGACATAAAACATAATGATAATATATTTAATGTAAAGTTAGTTAATATGAAACATTATCGAAAACATCTGTATAACTTATATGAATGTATTGTCTCGCTATACTGGACATATCCAAACGATGCATTTTACTGTAAAGCAATAACGTGAAAAAATTAAATTGCAAAAAGAATTCCTGAACATTTGTCTCTCCTTGAATACCAGATTTTTAAGTCACTTATTAAATGTAGAAATTTAGTATGGATTTTGATAACTGTGCTTTGACTTAAATTTCTCAGCTGTAGTGTGTGTCTACATACATGGGCATTAATATGGAGTTGCCCCCCCCCCTTCCTGCTATAACAGCCTCTACTAATTTCCACTAGATGTTGGAACATTGATGCAGGGACTTGCTTCCGTTCAGCCACGAGCATTAGTGAGGTCGGGCACTGATGTTGGGTGATTAGGTCTGGCTCGCAGTCTGCGTTCCAAAGGTGTTCGATGGGGTTGAAGTCAGGGCTCTGTGCAGGCCAGTCAAGTTCTTCCACACAGATCTCGACAAACCATGTCTGTATGGACCTCACTTTGTGCACAGGGTTATTGTCATGCTGAAACAGAAAAGGGCCTTCCCCAAACTGTTGCCACAAAGTTTGAAGCACAAAATCGTCTAGAATGTCATTTTATGCTGTAGCGTTAAGATTTCCTTTCGCTGGAACTAAGGGGCCCGAACCATGAAAAACAGCCCCAGACCATTATTCCTCCTCCAAACTTTACAGTTGGCACTGCATTTGGACAGGTAGCGTTCTCCTGGCATCCGCCAAACTCACATTTGTGATTTTAGGCTTGTGTGCGGCTGCTCAGCCATAGAAACCCATTTCCCAAAGCTGTTTGGAACTCTGTAGTGAGTGCAACCGAGGACAGGCAGTCCCGTTCTGTGAGCTTGTATGGCCTACCACGTTTCCACTTCACAATAACAGAAATTACAGTTGACCAGGGCAGCTCTAGCAGGGCAGACATTTGTAGAAACTAGTATTTGATCGAGGCATACTAAATACATATCAGCAGTCAAACCGTTTCAGAATTTTCATGTGAACTGCTACAGTACTTGGGTTCACCCAGCGAAGAGGTTTTACAGTCCTGCCCAGAAGGAAGCACTCGAGGCATAGTAATTTCAGACCTAGTGGTCTGCTGGTGTCTAACTGAAAACAGTCATGTCCAGGAGGAAGCACTCGAGGCATAGAAATTTCAGACCTAGTGGTCTGCTGGTGTCTAACTGAAAACAGTCATGTCCAGGAGGAAGCACTCGAGGAATTTCTGTCCAGAAATGAAGCGTGAGCATCATGTAAGAGCTGCCTGACCATCACTGCCTTCCATTTTCCCATAACTTAACTACACTGCTCAAAAGAATAAAGGGAACACTAAAATAACACATCCTAGATCTGAATGAATGAAATATTCTTAATAAATACTTTTTTCTTTACATAGTTTAATGTGCTGACAACAAAATCACACAATAATCAATGGAAATAAAATGTGTCAACCTATGGAGGTCTGGATTTGGAGTCACACTCAAAATTAAAGTGGAAAACCACACTACAGGCTGATCCAACTTTGATGTAATGTCCTTAAAAGTCAAAATGAGGCTCAGTGTGTGTGGCCTCCACGTGCCTGTATGACCTCCCTACAACGCCTGGGCATGCTCCTGATGAGGCAGATGGTCTCCTGAGGGATCTCCTCCCAGACCTGGACTAAAGCATCAGCCAACTCCTGGACAGTCTGTGGTGGATGGAGCGAGACATGATGTCCCAGATGTGCTCAATTGGATTCAGGTCTGGGGAACGGGCGGGCCAGTCCATAGCAACAATGCCTTCCTCTTGCAGGAACTGCTGACACACTCCAGCCAAATGAGGTCTAGCATTGTCTTGCATTAGGAGGAACCCAGTGCCAACCGCACCAGCATATGGTCTCACAAGGGGTCTGAGGATCTCATCTCGGTACCTAATGGCAATCAGGCTACCTCTGGCGAGCACATGGAGGGCTGTGCGGCCCCCCAAAGAAATGCCACCCCACACCATGACTGACCCACCGCCAAACCGGTCATGCTGGAGGATGTTGCAGGCAGCAGAACGTTCTCCACGGCGTCTCCAGACTCTGTCACGTCTGTCACGTGCTCAGTGTGAACCTGCTTTTATCTGTGAAGAGCACAGGGCGCCAGTGGCAAATTTGCCAATCTTGGTGTTCTCTGGCAAATGCCAAACGTCCTGCACGGTGTTGGACTGTAAGCACAACCCCCACCTGTGGACGTCGGGCCCTCATACCACCCTCATGGAGTCTGTTTCTGACCGTTTGAGCAGACACATGCACATTTGTGGCCGGCTGGAGGTCATTTTGCAGGGCTCTGGCAGTGCTCCTCCTGCTCCTCCTTGCACAAAGGCGGAGGTAGCGGTCCTGCTGCTGTGTTGTTGCCCTCCTACGGCCGCCTCCACGTCTCCTGATGTACTGGCCTGTCTCCTGGAGTGCCTCTATGCTCTGGACACTACGCTGACAGACACAGCAAACCTTCTTGCCACAGCTCGCATTGATGTGCCATCCTGGATGAGCTGCACTACCTGAGCCACTTGTGTGGGTTGTAGACTCTGTCTCATGCTACCACTAGAGTGAAAGCACCGCCAGCATTCAAAAGTGACCAAAACATCAGCCAGGAAGCAAAGGAACTGAGAAGTGGTCTGTGGTCATCACCTGCAGAACCACTCCTTTATTGGGGGTGTCTTGCTAATTGCCTATAATTTCCACCTGTTGTCTATTCCATTTGCACAACATTATGTGAAATTTATTGTCAATCAGTGTTGCTTCCTAAGTGGACAGTTTGATTTCACAGAAGTGTGATTGACTTTGAGTTACATTGTGTTGTTTAAGTGTTCCCTTTATTTTTTTGAGCAGTATACTTCAATTGATTTACACTAACCTAATGGAAACTTTTTTAGTTTTGGCAGACTATTCGTTTCACTTAAAGGGATAGTTATCCTGAATTACAAAAGGACAGACTGCTTAAAGGGTAAGGAAACTAGTATATACTTTTGTAATATGGTTGGACTATCCCTTTAAGTGAAACTCTAATGCCAAAGCATAGCTCCGTTTCCATTCCAACTGCCTTTCCATTTTAATATTAACTTTGTTAAATCTAATCTTTTTCTCCAAGATGGGTGACCATCTCTTGTTCCATCCACGCGCATCACGTCAGGGATCTGACTATCTGGATCTTGCAGCATGTTTGGCCCAATGTAGCCAGTGATGTGTCTTCCTCTAACGAGACATCCTCTTGGCTAGTATTTTACTGTTAACAAGCTTTTCTCACTCTCTCTCTCTTCTGGTCCCCTCTTCTCTCTACCGTGATCTTGTGCTCTGAAGATCCTCTTCTTCTCAATGGCCCCTAACAAGCGTTCCGTTTGGACTGCTTTATCTCATGAATATCTCTCTCTGCTCTCGCTCTCTCCTATTTGTCTCCCGTCTAAATCCTGAGAGAATGGCCTAGACTGTTTAGAAGTTTGGCCTATATAGATCTAGCAATCCAACTGCGCTTCTGGAGAAAAATGTTGTTCTTCCAGCCAGCTCTGTGGTAGTATTTTGGGGACATTTTGTTTTTGTTTGTTCTCTGTTATTTTTGACATGGTCCTGCTGTTTCTACAAATTGCTCTGCTCAAAGTGATGGATGGTGGGCATACTGGGCTGCTGTTGCCTGTTGTAGTGTACTTTGAGTGCCTCAGAGAAAATATGTACAAAAAGTTAATGTCAACATTACCTAATTCCTTGGTTTTACCTTGTAAAATGATGTCACCAAGATAAAGGGAAGGTGTCACATAACCTCCAGGTATCTGTTTAACAAAATTAAACATACATAAATATATTTAGAAAACAAAAAGGTTTTTATTCTCAAAGCATATCTTTTGAATCTTTCCTCAATCCTGATGTTTCTTTTTTAAAGGACACCTTGTGTTCAATATGTTTCTGGTTTTCTATAAATCTGAAGCTCTATACAGATTCGTACGGAACAGATTGTAAATGCCAAACCAAAAAAGGATTTTACAGAACAGACTTTGAACTATTATTTTCTGACATTCAAGTAAAGTGTTCCTCCAATATCTTACTGAGTATTCTGAAAAGTAGTCTTTCTGGCTAGTGTTGGGCCAGTAACTGAAAGGTCACTGGTTCGAATCCCTGAGCTGAGTAAGTAAGAAATGTTGATGAGCCCTTGAGCAAGGCACTCAACAATAATTGCTCCTTTAAGTCGCTCTGGCGGGCCGCCCCCAGGTGGTGAGGGTAGGCAACAACATCTCCTTCCCGCTGATCCTCAACACTGGGGCCCCACAAGGGTGCGTTCTGAGCCCTCTCCTGTACTCCCTGTTCACCCACGACTGCGTGGCCACGCACGCCTCCAACTCAATCATCAAGTTTGCGGACGACACAACAGTGGTAGGCTTGATTACCAACAACAACGAGACGGCCTACAGGGAGGAGGTGAGGGCCCTCGGAGTGTGGTGTCAGGAAAATAACCTCACACTCAACGTCAACAAAACTAAGGAGATGATTGTGGACTTCAGGAAACAGCAGAGGGAACACCCCCCTATCCACATCGATGGAACAGTAGTGGAGAGGGTAGCAAGTTTTAAGTTCCTCGGCATACACATCACAGACAAACTGAATTGGTCCACTCACACAGACAGCATCGTGAAGAAGGCGCAGCAGCGCCTCTTCAACCTCAGGAGGCTGAAGAAATTCGGCTTGTCACCAAAAGCACTCACAAACTTCTACAGATGCACAATCGAGAGCATCCTGGCGGGCTGTATCACCGCCTGGTATGGCAACTGCACCGCCCTCAACCGTAAGGCTCTCCAGAGGGTAGTGAGGTCTGCACAACGCATCACCGGGGGCAAACAGGACAGGACACCTACACCACCCGATGTCACAGGAAGGCCATAAAGATCATCAAGGACATCAACCACCCGAGCCACTGCCTGTTCACCCCGCTATCATCCAGAAGGCGAGGTCAGTACAGGTGCATCAAAGCTGGGACCGAGAGACTGAAAAACAGCTTCTATCTCAAGGCCATCAGACTGTTAAACAGCCACCACTAACACTGAGTGGCTGCTGCCAACACACTGACACTGACTCAACTCCAGCCACTTTAATAATGGGAATTGATGGGAAATTATGTAAATATATCACTAGCCACTTTAAACAATGCTACCTTATATAATGTTACTTACCCTACATTATTCATCTCATATGCATACGTATATACTGTACTCTATATCATCGACTGTATCCTTATGTAATACATGTATCACTAGCCACTTTAAACTATGCCACTTTGTTTACATACTCATCTCATTTGTACATACTGTACTCGTTACCATCTACTGTATCTTGCCTATGCTGCTCTGTACCATCACTCATTCATACATCCTTATGTACATATTCTTTATCCCCTTACACTGTGTACAAGACAGTAGTTTTGGAATTGTTAGTTAGATTACTTGTTATTACTGCATTGTCGGAACTAGAAGCACAAGCATTTCGCTACACTCGCATTAACATCTGCTAACCATGTGTATGTGACAAATAAAATTTGATTTGATTTGAGTGTCTGCTAAATAACTCAAATGGAAATGTCCCTCGACTACCTCGAAAAAAAAGTGTATCTGGGTCAGAATTTGCCTGATGACTCGTACTGAATTTAATTCCCCTGCTCTATCCATTGGTACATATATAGTCAGACTGCCATTCTAGAAGTCCTTTCTCCTGACCCATTCAGTCAGACTGGCGTCCTAGAAGTCCTTTCTCCTGATCCATTCAGTCAGACTGGCGTCCTAGAAGTCCTTTCTCCTGATCAATTCAGTCAGACTGCCATCCTAGAAGTCCTTTCTCCTGATCCATTCAGTCAGACTGCCATCCTAGAAGTCCTTTCTCCTGATCCATTCAGTCAGACTGCCATTCTAGAAGTCTTTTCTGCTGATCCATTCAGTCAGACTGCCATTCTATAAGTCTTTTCTGCTGATCCATTCAGTCAGACTGCCATTCTAGAAGTCCCTTCTGCTGATCCATTCAGTCAGACTGCCATTCTAGAAGTCTTTTCTGCTGATCCATTCAGTCAGACTGCCATTCTAGAAGTCCCTTCTGCTGATCCATTCAGTCAGACTGCCATTCTAGAAGTCTTTTCTGCTGATCCATTCAGTCAGACTGCCATCCTAGAAGTCCTTTCTCCTGATCCATTCAGTCAGACTGGCGTCCTAGAAGTCCTTTCTGCTGACGTCAAAGTGAGGAGCGTTGTACAAAACAAGTCATTAGCGAATGGATTGTCTCCAACCAATCGAGAGCATCAAAGCTAATTACTATTTCCGAAACGCCGCTTTACCCAGGTGTGTCCTGGCTCTGGCCACACCCAAAGTTTTCTGTGACCAATCAGAATGGCTTGAATATGTTCACGTTCGAGATGTAGGTGAGAGGTGATCAAATTCAGGTCGTGTTCCCCTGCTCAGACGTTTCTGACACATGACAGATCTTACAGTGCCTGAATATATATTTTACATATCAGCTAACAACATACAGTATGTTATAGCAATCTTGTGCCTGACTGCACAGTTCAGGACGTGGCAGCAACCATTGGTTGATGCAATGCAAAATCTGAGCAACCATTGGTTGATGCAATGCAGTGTCAGGGGAACCCGAACCCAGATTCATCGTGGAGAAGAAACGTTAGAGTGGGCGTGGCGTTTGGCCGGAGTGATGTGTCTGGGTAGCCAGACAAGGTCTGAATACTGTTTCATTTAATGTGTCTTCTAAAACTCTCTGTGAACCTTGCATTTAGATTACATTAAAAAGCAATTGCAAAAAAATTGGAGGTCAGTGATTGTCACCCATTCTGAAAAGCAGATTTATTAAAGATAGATTTCCAGAGACACGCACCATCATATTGATTCTTATTTGTGTTTATGACATTCCTATTTTAGCATTTAGATTTGACATGCATGGAGAAATGACCATGTCTCTGAATTAATAGACTTTCAGAGACTGCAATGTGACTTTCCAGGGTCGTTTAAATTAGGGCATGGGAACAGAAAACGTTTTATTAAGTTTTGCAACAAAAAACATGTTCCATGGTTCATTGTGATGTGCATAGTCTCCACCCCGGTCACTCCCTAGTGGTTTTGACTAGATAGAACACAATTTAGGTAAAAATGGACTTTTTGTAGCAGGTTAGGATAGTTAGGTTAGGGAAAGGGTTAGGGCTAGCTATAATGCAAAAGTTATACACTTTTGATGTCTTTGGACTATTTCCGTCTTGGATTATTACACAGACTATATTAGTTAATCACTCTGTCCTTTAAAGGACGGAGACGTTATTGCTCTTTCTTTAAAGGACTGAGACGTTATTGCTCTACGTTAAAGGAAGGAGACGTTATTGCTCTACGTTAAAGGACTGAGACGTTATTGCTCTACGTTAAAGGACTGAGACGTTATTGCTCTACGTTAAAGGACTGAGACGTTATTGCTCTACGTTAAAGGAAGGAGAAGTAATTGCTCTACGTTAAAGGACGGAGACGTTATTGCTCTACGTTAAAGGAAGGAGACGTTATTGCTCTACGTTAAAGGAAGGAGACGTTATTGCTCTACGTTAAAGGACGGAGACGTTATTGCTCTACGTTAAAGGACAGAGACGTTATTGCTCTACGTTAAAGGACGGAGACGTTATTGCTCTACGTTAAAGGAAGGAGACGTTATTGCCAACGTTAAAGGAAGGAGACGTTATTGCTCTACGTTAAAGGACGGAGACGTTATTGATCTATGTTAAAGGAACGAGACGTTATTGCTCAACGTTAAAGGATGGAGACGTTATTGCTCTACGTTAAAGGACTGAGACGTTATTGCTCAACGTTAAAGGAAGGAGACGTTATTGCTCTACGTTAAAGGACTGAGACGTTATTGCTCTACGTTAAAGGAAGGAGACGTTATTGCTCTACGTTAAAGGACTGAGACGTTATTGCTCTACGTTAAAGGAAGGAGACGTTATTGCTCTACGTTAAAGGACTGAGACGTTATTGCTCTACGTTAAAGGAAGGAGACGTTATTGCTCTACGTTAAAGGACTGAGACGTTATTGCTCTACGTTAAAGGACGGAGACGTTATTGCTCTACGTTAAAGGACTGAGACGTTATTGCTCTACGTTAAAGGTCAGAGACGTTATTGCTCTACGTTAAAGGTCGGAGACGTTATTGCTCTACGTTAAAGGACCGACGTTATTGCTCTACGTTAAAGGACTGAGACGTTATTGCTCTACGTTAAAGGACGGAGACGTTATTGCTCTACGTTAAAGCTCTACGTTAAAGGACGGAGACGTTATTGCTCTACGTTAAAGGAAGGAGACGTTATTGCTCTACGTTAAAGGAAGGAGACGTTATTGCTCTACGTTAAAGGACGGAGACGTTATTGCTCTACGTTAAAGGACTGAGACGTTATTGCTCTACGTTAAAGGACGGAGACGTTATTGCTCTACGTTAAAGGACTGAGACGTTATTGCTCTACGTTCAAGGACTAATACGTTATTGCTCTACGTTAAAGGACTGAGACGTTATTGCTCTACGTTAAAGGACTGAGACGTTATTGCTCTACGTTAAAGGACTGAGACGTTATTGCTCTACGTTAAAGGACGGAGACGTTATTGCTCTACGTTAAAGGACTGAGACGTTATTGCTCTACGTTAAAGGACTGAGACGTTATTGCTCTACGTTAAAGGACTGAGACGTTATTGCTCTACGTTAAAGGACTGAGACGTTATTGCTCTACGTTAAAGGAAGGAGACGTTATTGCTCTACGTTAAAGGACGGAGACGTTATTGCTCTACGTTAAAGGACTGAGACGTTATTGCTCTACGTTAAAGGACGGAGACGTTATTGCTCTACGTTAAAGGACTGAGACGTTATTGCTCTACGTTAAAGGACTGAGACGTTATTGCTCTACGTTAAAGGAAGGAGACGCTATTGCTCTACGTTAAAGGACTGAGACGTTATTGCTCTACGTTAAAGGAAGGAGACGTTATTGCTCTACGTTAAAGGACTGAGACGTTATTGCTCTACGTTAAAGGACGGAGACGTTATTGCTCTACGTTAAAGGACTGAGACGTTATTGCTCTACGTTAAAGGACGGAGACGTTATTGCTCTACGTTAAAGGACGGAGACGTTATTGCTCTACGTTAAAGGACGGAGACGTTATTGCTCTACGTTAAAGGACGGAGACGTTATTGCTCTACGTTAAAGGACGGAGAAGTTATTTTGCATTTCCATCTGTGTTTCAGAGAGTACGCCTTTTGTAGTTGAGTTAGGAGGATTCCAGTTTGATACTGCATGACATCTGATTCATTTGTGATTATATATATATGTTTTATATGACGTTCGTTCCCTCCCATGTTTTTGTAATGGGTTTAGTCCTGACTGACCATTATAAAACAAATCAGCCTTTCTTGTTGGCTAGTCCTTGTAGTCCCTGTTTCAGTCCATTTTCTTCCTTTTGGTGACTAATAAACACAACCCATATCTAGACAGTTATTTGGTCAGGAAAGCTTTACAATGAGCTGTAGAGGTGAGGATTGATGAGTCTCACTGCTATAGGACCACAGCACTTCACCAAGTCACTGGGTATGGAGTTGGGAAACAAGAAAGAAAAACTCATCTTAAACCATGAATCCCAGCGGGTAGATGGGATGTCCGGGCAGGATGCTTTTAGCACGCTTCGGGTTTGTTCGGTTTAATAGGGCCACACACCTCAGTCATGAGTAATGACCAAGCACACAGACGCATAAGTGTTGGTCAGGGTCCAAGACATACATTTGCTGCTGAAATATAGATTAATGAATTGTGTGCTCAGAGCATTGTGTCTTCGACTCTGTCTTAGAGAGAGAGAAATGGTAAGGCAAAAACTGAATTTGGGAGCGAGAGGCCTAAATGGATGGCATAGGTCTCAATGGATATTTTGGCACTGTCATGATATGATCCATAATTTAGACAAAGTGTTTTACTGCTTT
Source organism: Oncorhynchus clarkii lewisi (assembly GCF_045791955.1). Classification (NCBI taxonomy): domain Eukaryota; kingdom Metazoa; phylum Chordata; class Actinopteri; order Salmoniformes; family Salmonidae; genus Oncorhynchus; species Oncorhynchus clarkii. The sequence goes on from NC_092150.1 coordinate 82,351,629, forward strand.
AGAGAGAGACCTGTTAACACTGTTATATTAGCTTCATATTGTAATGCCGAGACCTGTTACTGGGTTGTGTCTAGTGTTGAGAATCCAATGGGCCGTCCCTAGTCGACTACTGGTCACAGTGCAGCCAACGTGTAGGCCTGCAACAGTCCCAACGCTCTGTCTAACCGTTAATTATCCTTGTTCAAACTCTGCTTTCACACCACCCAAAATAGTTTTACAAATACAAAAGATACACCATTTTAACACAGATTCCCACTGAGGCGTTTTGTGTTGCACATTTACCTGAACGAGGCTATGACACTTCCTGAACTAAAATGTTGTTACACCACAAAAAACCTCTGTAGAGATCTGTAGTAAAACGGTGCACAGTAAGTGTGTCTTTTGTATTTGTAAAGTCATTTTGGGATAATAACGAAGTCGTGTTCAAGCCCTACGGGCCCTGGTCAAATGTAGTGCACAAAGACGGGAATAGGGTGCCATTTGGGATGATCATCTCGCTCTCTCTCGTTGTTGACGAGGCCTCTAGTGGCGAAGGTGTGAATGACATGTACCCACCAAAGGCAGCGCTCCAGTACCTGTATGTTCATATAGATGGGACTCTTGCTCACGTTGGGAAGTGGTATTGTGCTCAGGGCAGCTAGCGTGGCTAACTAAGTGATTTAAAGGTTTGGAGCGTAGTAGAGTAGAGGATGCTCACGTTGGGAAGTAGTATTGTGCTCAGGGTAGAGCAGAGGATGGAGCAGCCGGATGGAGATCAGAGAAGCCGTCAAGTCAGCAGGTTGGTCAACACCCACAACACCCGCACTTGCTCACTCTCCTGAGGCACCTCTATGCATGCCGTGCTGAATTAATGTTGTCGAAATTGAATATTTCACAAAAGTTAGAGATGCTAAATAAATCACAGGTAGGTGGAGAGAGGAAAGCGCTTTCACGACCCTATTACGTATGGAGAGAGCACAATTAACTTCCTGATGCACAAGCTCTGGTTGATTTATGAATGTGTCTGGCGCTGAGAAGGGGTCTCGCTAAGGTGAGCTCCTGCTGAGGCGGCTACAGGTAATTTATTCCCTTTCCCAAGTTTGCCATTTACTTCCTCTCTCCTTTATCCACTGGGCTGGCAAGATTTATTCAAACAAAAGTGTTCATCTAACACCGTGGTGTCTTATCGGGACAGCTGGGTCGTGAGATAGAGACCTACCGAGAGCAAGGCTTAGATGTAACAAACCCATATTTATGCCATCTAGTAAGGCCAGTGATCTTGACAATGGTAGTCTGGCATGTTTCCTCTCTAATCCTAAAGCTAAAGTCTACATTTGAAAGGCCACTGCTAAAAAGAGAATTGGCATTCTTCCAATTGCTGTTATCTGGTTCTCTCTCTTGCTCTCTCTGTCATCTCTCTCTCTCTCTCTCTCTCTCTCTCTCTCTCTTTGTGTCATGTCTCTCTCTCTCTGTCATATCTCTCTCTCTCATATCTCTCTCTCGCTTGCTCTCTCTGTCATATCTCTCTCTCTTGCTCTCTCTGTCATATCTCTCTCTCTCTGTCATATCTCTCTCTCTCTCTGTCATATCTCTCTGTCATATCTCTCGCCCTCTCTCTCATATCTCTCTCTCTCTCTCTCTCTCATATCTCTCTCTCTCTCTTACACTGCACAAAAAAATAAAGGGAACACTAAAATAACACATCCTAGATCTGAATGAATGAAATATTCTTATTAAATACTTTTGTCTTTACATAGTTGAATGTGCTGACAACAAAATCACACAAAAATTATCAATGGAAATCTAATTTATCAACCCATGGAGGTCTGGATTTGGAGTCACACTCAAAATTAAAGTGGAAAACCACACTACAGGCTGATCCAACTTTGATGTAATGTCCTTAAAACAAGTCAAAATGAGGCTCAGTAGTGTGTGTGGCCTCCACGTGCTTGTATGACCTCCCTACAACGCCTGGGCATGCACCTGATGAGGTGGCGGATGGTCTCCTGAGGGATCTCCTTCCAGACCTGGACTAAAGCATCCGCCAACTCCTGGACAGTCTGTGGTGGATGCAGATGTGCTCAATTGGATTCAGGTCTGGGGAACGGGCGGGCCAGTTCATAGCATCAATGCCTTCCTCTTGCAGGAACTGCTGACACACTCCAGCCACATGAGGTCTAGCATTGTCTTGCATTAGGAGGAACCCAGTGCCAACCGCACCAGCATATGGTCTCACAAGGGGTCTGAGGATCTCATCTCGGTACCTAATGGCAATCAGGCTACCTCTTGCGAGCACATGGAGGGCTGTGCGGCCCCCCAAAGTAATGCCACCCCACACCATGACTGACCCACCGCCAAACCGGTCATGCTGGAGGACGTTGCAGGCAGCAGAACGTTCTCCACTGCGTCTCCAGACTCTGTCACGTCTGTCACATGTGCTCAGCGTGAACCAGCTTTCATCTGTGAAGAGTACAGGGCGCCAGTGGCGAATTTGCCAATCTTGTTGTTCTCTGGCAAATGCCAAACGTCCTGCACGGTGTTGGGCTGTAAGCACAACCCCCACCTGTGGACGTCGGGAAAATATGTTAACATTGCCAAAGCAAGTGAGGTAGATTATATACAAAAGTGAAATAAAAATTAACAGTAAACATTACAAATGTCATATTATATATATACAGTGTTGTAACAATGTACACATGTTTAAAGGACACAAGATAAAATAAATAAGCATAAATATGGGTTGTATTTACAATGGTGTTTGTTCTTCACTGGTTGCCCTTTTCTTGTGGTAACAGATCACAAATCTTGCTGCTGTGATCGCACACTGTGGAATTTCACCCAGTAGATATGGGAGTTTATCAAAATTGGGTTTGTTTTCGAATTCTTTGTGGATCTGTGTAATCTGAGGGAATTATGTGTCTCTAATATGGCCATACATTGGACAGGAGGTTAGGAAGTGCAGCTCAGTTTCCATCTCATTTTGTGGGCAGTGTGCACATAGCCTGTCTTCTCTTGAGAGCCATGTCTGCCTACGGCGGCCTTTCTCAATAGCAAAGCTATGCTCACTGAGTCTGTACATACTCAAAGCTTTCCTTAAGTTTGGGTCAGTCACAGTGGTCAGGTATTCTGCCGCTGTGTCCTCTCTGTTTAGGGCCAAAAACATTCTAGTTTGCTCTGTTTTTTTGTCAATTCTTTCCAATGTGTCAAGTAATTATCTTTTTGTTTTCTCATGATTTGATTGGGTCTAATTGTGCAGCTGTCCTGGGGCTCTGTGGGGTGTGTTTGTGTTTGTGAACAGAGCCCCAGGACCAGCTTGCTTAGGGGACTCTTCTTCAGGTTCATCTCTCTGTAGGTGATGGCTTTGTTGTGGAAGGTTTGGGAATCGCTTCCTTTTAGGTGGTTATAGAATTTAACGTCTCTTTTCTGGATTTTGATAATTAGTCGGCCTAATTCTGCTCTGCATGCATTATTTGGTGTTCTACGTTGTACACGGAGGATATATTTGCAGAATTCTGCATGCAGAGTCTCAATTTGGTGTTTCTCCCATTTTGTTAAATCTTGGTTGGTGAGCGGACCCCAGACCTCACAACCATAAAGGGCAATGGGCTCTATGACTGATTCAAGTATTTTTAGCCAGATCCTAATTGGTATGTTGAATTTTATGTTCCTTTTGATAGAATGCCCTTCTTGCCTTGTCTCTCAGATCGTTCACAGCTTTGTGGAAGTTACCTGTGGCGCTGATGTTTCTCATAACTCTCATCTCTCTCTCTCTCTCACATCTCTCTCTCCCTCTTCTCTTCTCTCTCTCGCCCACTCTCGGTCTTGCTCTCTCACATTCTCTCTTCCCATCTGTCTCTATTTCTCTCTCTCTCTGTGTTTTATTATGTTAGGTTAAAGGTTACTGTCACCTTCAGACCAGTCAGTTGATGTTGATGGTGCCACTGAAACACACTGGAGAATCATCAGAATGCTGGTACCTGTGGTTGATCTTTGCATGGGTCATTCTGGGTACACAATGGTACATTGTTCACGTGGCTGAACTTTTCTTCTCTCTCCATAATGCCAGGGTTGGCCAATGAAACAATGTTTCCATGGCAACAGCAAATAGCCCACCAACCACCATGGAAGTGTTCAGACAAGAGAAAATAAAAAAAGGTGTCTTTGGAAAAAAGTGGATTCAAGTGAGTTGGTCTGCAAAAAAAATGTAAATCCATTTTCTTTAGAAAGAGAGAAATGAGAGGGAAGCCATTTTGTTGTAGACGGAAGTACAATCTGCTCAGAATGGATAAATATTCTGTCAACCATTTGAACTTGGGTTTTTTAAAGTTCCATTCCTCTTCCGTATAATGCTGAGTCCTACAACAAGACAAGTCTCTGTCATGTAGCCTCCAATCAGAGATTGTGGAGGTAAGAGTAAGACAAAGCGCTCACATTCTTTGAATACTTTTATTAAAACATACACATTTAATAAATAATGTACATGTAGTAATAACGATAATAATAATAATACTTTAATACTCACTTCATCAATTAAGTAGAAATAGTTTTCAGGTTGGATTGTACATTTCTATACATACGTTTGTCAATGAGGCTGTCTGCACTCTGCATTCTTTGACTTCAAGGCTTTACTTGTGGAGGAAAGTACAGGAAGGTTTCTTTCACACCCACTGATTACTATTATTATTATTACGAATCCTGCTACCAGTCACCTTTTTCCTAAACCCCACCTACATGTACAAATCTACCTCAAATACTTCAGTATCCTGCACATTGTACATTTGGTATTGGCACTGACCCTGTATAGAGCTTCCTTTCTTATTTCCCATGTTTTATTTATATAATAATTATTATTATCATTTGTTAAAAAAAAATTATTTTTAGTTATAATATTTTGATATTGATTACAGCGCTGCTGGGTACATTTGGAAGTGAAGCATTTCACTGTACTTGTGCATGTGACAAGACTTGAACTTGAAATACAGTTTCACACGAGCACCCCTCTGCCCCCTCACACGTGCACACACACACACACACACACACACACACACACACGCAGAATCACACACACGGTTGGCTGCCTCAAATAGAGTGTATAGTGCTGAGCTCTGGTGCTTTTAGCATACATTTGGTCGTACAACGTCACACTGACCGAGGCAGCAGACCATTTCTTCGTAAAATGTCACACTGACCGAGGCAGCAGACCATTTGGTCGTAAAGCATCACACTGACCGAGGCAGCAGACCATTTGGTCGTAAAGCATCACACTGACCGAGGCAGCAGACAATTTGGTCGTAAAATGTCACACTGACCGAGGCAGCAGACCATTTGGTCGTACAACGTCACACTGACCGAGGCAGCAGACCATTTGGTCATAAAGCATCACACTGACTCGAGGCAGCAGACCATTTGGTCGTACAACGTCACACTGACCGAGGCAGCAGACCATTTGGTCGTAAAACGTCACACTGACCGAGGCAGCAGACCATTTGGTCGTACAACGTCACACTGACCGAGGCAGCAGACCATTTGGTCGTAAAACGTCACACTGACCGAGGCAGCAGACCATTTGGTCGTAAAGCTTCACACAGGCCGAGGCAGCAGACTTCAGTTAGCTCCTTTCTCAGCAGAATTAAAGCAGAGGCTGAATTTCAATCTTCTACTGCCACCCTTCTTATTGACCCTTTCTCCTTCCCTTCCTCTCCATCCTCTCTTTCACCACTTCAACTTAGTGTTTCTGTAGGGCGAGTGGTATACCTCCTTTTTAAGGACTACAAAGAAAAAAGCCACGCAACGGACAGTCGAAAGTGGTTTTAGAAAATCACAGATATTCAGAGAGGAACAAATTGTAAAATGTACTGTTACACAACATACATTACTCAGCTGCAGAATAAAATAGTTCATTTAAAAACAAATAAAACCACATCAGTTCGCTCCTGTCAGAATCAAGAAGGTGAATTTTTATCCTTGTCCAATAGACAGGCAGACAGAGGCTGAAAATATCCCTCTAGTTGTTATATCCTCTGTTGTTCAAGTGGGCTTGATAGGCAGGAGAATACCATCCTGTCATGAAACCCACATCTCTCTTAACACCAAACTCTCAGAGACTGGATAGACAGAACGAGTCACTATGGTTAGTCACTGTAGTTAGTCACTGACGGCAGTGGTGGCGATGCTCCGCTGGTGTCCAGACAGTCCAGTGCTGGCGGTCATGTTTCCATGTGTCGCGCTGGCGAGGGTTCGTGGGGCAGATTTGTGGAGTTGGCCAGAGGCTGCGAGTGCGACGTGTGGGGTGTATGTCCGTGGCCCACAGAGTTCTGCTGCAGTTCCAACGCCATGGCGTTCTGTGGTTGAGGGAACTCCTTCACTTGACGTCGGTACTCCAGGAAGGTGGATGCCTTTGTGGCGATCGCCACCACGTTCTTGCCGACGAAGATGGTGGAAACTCTACTGTCCTGGAACAGCACCATGTTGACCCCGCGGATCAGGATAGTGACCACGTTGATGGTAATCAGGCTGAGGACAGGGTAGAGCATCATCTTCTGGAGCGACACGTGTTCTCCTTGCGTGGAGATCTCGCTGAGGGAGACGCAGGGCAGGGTGAGGAGGAGGACGTAGCAGTAGAAGAACATCAGCCCCTCGGCCCAGATGGGCAGGCCTGTCCGCTGAGGCTCCCACAGGTTGGCCTGGATGTCCAGAAGATCCAGAAGATCTAGAGCCACCCAGAAGATCCTCCCCCGCATGTCCTCCTTCTTCCTGAAGGTCCTCACATACTCCATGCTGTCCAGAGCCACTAGAACCAAGTAAAGCCCCGGGACACACACAGACAGTAGCAGAGTCAAGGCTTTCCGGGCCACCGTCTCCAGGGACTTCCTATCGGCCTTGCAGTTCTGGAAGATGAAGTAGAGCTTGATCTCCAGTACAAAGATGTAGAGGAACCAGAGAATCATTGCGTAGCCGCGGCGGGCCGTGCGCACCTCGGCGCCCACCCACACGGCCACGTAGCGCAGCACGATGAGGAAGCAGATGTCCCCGACCAGCACAATGATGCACACGCCAATCTTCCTGGGCCCCTGGTTCTGCTCCACCAGGTAGGCGTCCATGAAGGCCATACTGGTCATGATGACGATGGTGGTCAGGCACACGTGGCGTTTGTCAGGGGGCGGCAACACCATGGTGAGGAGCTGACCGCCCGCTGGCTCTCACCTCCAGTTCACGGCTTCCGAGTTTAGAAAAAGAACGGCTTCAGAAAAAGGGACATGGCCATGTCGTAAATGTCGGGGGATGACGGTTGACGGTTAAGGGGGATGACGGTTATCCCTGGGGGATGCCAGTGAGTCATAGTCAGTCCTTTGAGAGTCAGTCCAGTGAGTGTCAGTCCAGGAAGAGTCAGTCCAGGGAGAGTCAGTCCAGGGAGAGTCAGTCCAGGGAGAGACAGTCCAGGGAGAGTCCGTTCTGTGAGAGTCAGTCCAGGAAGAGTCAGTTCTGTGAGAGTCAGTCCAGGAAGAGTCAGTTCTGTGTGAGTCAGTCCAGTGAGAGACAGTCCAGAGAGAGTCAGTTCTGTGAGAGTCAGTCCAGGAAGAGTCAGTTCTGTGAGAGTCAGTCCAGGAAGAGTCAGTTCTGTGAGAGTCAGTTCTGTGAGAGTCAGTTCTGTGAGAGACAGTCCAGTGAGAGACAGTCCAGGGAGAGACAGTCCAGGAAGAGTCAGTTCTGTGAGAGTCAGTCCAGGAAGAGTCAGTTCTGTGAGAGTCAGTCCAGTGAGAGACAGTCCAGGAAGAGTCAGTTCTGTGAGAGTCAGTCCAGGAAGAGTCAGTTCTGTGAGAGTCAGTTCTGTGAGAGTCAGTCCAGTGATTAAAAACAGTGAAGTTAGGGGGGGTCAGTCTTTGCACGGCTGCTGTCAGGTGATTTTTCTCAAGCCATGCGAATTCAGGAATATCATCTCATCACTCAGTGCAGTTCCATTGATCCACCTCTGCTAGTAAAGCAGGCGCCTCTTAGGCTGACAATCCATGACTCATACTGGGATGCTAATCTACACACTCAGGGGGAGTGGAGGATACACAGAGGGGTGTGTAAAGGACACAGTGGTGCAATGGGAGGTTATATGGGGCAGAGAAAAGCAGTGTGTGTGGCTCTGTCCCTCAGTGTGTGTGGCTCAGTCCCTCAGTGTGTGTGACTCAGTCCCTCAGTGTATGTGACTCAGTCCCTCAGTGTGTGTGGCTCAGTCCCTCAGTGTGTGTGACTCAGTCCCTCAGTGTGTGAGAACTCAGTCCCTCAGTGTGTGTGGCTCAGTCCCTCAGTGTGTGTGACTCAGTCCCTCAGTGTGTGTGACTCAGTCCCTCAGTGTGTGTGGCTCAGTCCCTCAGTGTGTGTGGCTCAGTCCCTCAGTGTGTGTGGCTCAGTCCCTCAGTGTGTGTGACTCAGTCCCTCAGTGTGTGTGACTCAGTCCCTCAGTGTGTGTGGCTCAGTCCCTCAGTGTGTGTGACTCAGTCCCTCAGTGTGTGTGACTCAGTCCCTCAGTGTGTGTGACTCAGTCCCTCAGTGTGTGTGGCTCAGTCCCTCAGTGAGTGTGGAGGCTGAGAGAGATTATTTTGTTCAGTGTGTGTTGGAGTCACTCTATGGTGTACAGTGTGTGTGGCTTTGTCCAGTGGTGCAGTGTGTGTGTATTTGTGAATGTGAAAGTGAGAGAGGAGTCTGCAATGGCCAGATCCCCAGTAGCCATAAATCACAGAGACACGGAAGAGGGATCAGCGCCCCGTGGGGCCCTGCGTCCAATGCCGGCTTCCCAAGGGGGAGGTTCTAACACTGGACCAGAGACCCAGCATCCTCTCTCCCCTCTGCCACGTGCTGGGCTTCGTCACGGCCTGGGGGAGAAAACAAGAGCGGGGAAGGGAGGGAGAGAGGGAGGGAGGGATACAGAAAGAGAACTGTCAGCATAACTGGACTTTATAACTCTGTGCTCATTGCCAAAGGCAGCAGGCAGTCCTCGTGCCAGGAGCCAGGCAATGTGTCAGTGTGGTTAAGCTGTAGTCTTGTCTCTTACACTTTAGGGAAGGAGGAATACGTTGCACCACTCAGGACCGTTTTAAACCGTCTGTCATCCCTATCTCACTGTGTAATGGGGAGTAGCAGAAGACTTGGTCCATGTTAACCTAGCATGCCAGTAAAAGATGGTGGCTCGTACTAGAATAACTTCAACTGTTTGGACGTTTTCCTCATTTACTCCTACAGTACATTCACTCCTATATCAGACAGTCTATCTACTGTATGTCCAATAATGTCTCCACAGGTGGGAGACAACATATATTCTCAATAAAAACGGAAGTCTCAACATCAGTCAATAAAGATGGAGCATCTACCCGTCCTACAGAGAACGTTAGTTCTCTTACAGTAGACACCATCGATTAGGTGTCAGGTTTCCTCTCTGACTCTTGAATGGTGTTTCAAGGTGCGTGAGGTTTGACCTGCTGAGTATTCATGTTGACGTGCATGTTGAGCGCTATGACAGGTGAATTCACGGGCGCACTCCTCAAGCTTCTGCTCCGACATTTGCTGCACTTTGTTATATATAATGGATGCTGGGTGTGAAACGGTGCCCGCAGGCTCCAGCCACACGTCACTCGCTCGCGTCATCCATAAATAACACGTTTCACACCCAGCACGTTTCACACCCTACGTATACATATTAGCACGGAGAAGGAACAAAACAGAGGGGAAGTGAAAGGAGTTAAATGAGCAGAAATGTCACCTTCAATTGTAATTTGAGCATCAGTCATCACAATGTCAAGTTCTCACATTCGACAGCCATGAGGGCTAACTTTCTGCCGTACATCCTGTCATAGTAGGTTGGCCTATCTGTCACTATAGACAGTCGTTGGGATCAGTCATAAAGAGAGAGAATGAATCACGCATTAACCCTGTCACCTCGTCTACATTCTAAAATCTATATATACATTTATATGTTTTTTTATTTAACTAGGCAAGTCGGTTTAGAAACAAATTCTTATTCTACGAAGGCCTTGGAACAGTGGGTTAACTGCTGCTCGAACCACTAGGCTATCTGCCACCCCATTAGGCTATCTGCCACCACATTAGGCTACCTGCCGCCCCACTGGGCTACCTGCCGCCCCACTGGGCTACCTGCTGCCCCATTGGGCTACCTGCCGCCCCATTGGGCTACCTGCCGCCCCACTGGGCTACCTGCCGCCCCACTGGGCTACCTGCCACCCCACTACCTGTCGTTATGCAGCATGCAGAACTTAAAATATGCATTAAATATTAAAGAAATACATTGTTTAACATTGAAATGTCAGCATATCAATTTATGTTGTCAATCAACATATCAGGTTATGTAGCATTTGAATTTCATGTACCATGGAGCATTTCAAATGTACCTGACTGCTCTTGCACAAAGCTGTTTAACATTGAAGTCTCAGCCCGCTAGTGACCATCCTAAATTATTTGGTTTTCAAACTATCAAGAAAATGAATAAAGTGAATATAGTGACTATATGTACTATGTACTGTAAATATTTTTATATTTTTCATCCATCAACAACCACACATAGCCCAACTGTACCACTAATCACGAGAGAGCATACTGCATACTCTTTTTGTCTCAGAGATATGTTGCCCTCCGCAAGGCAATCAAACAAGCAAAACGTCAGTACAGAGACAAAGTGGAGTCGCAATTCAATGGCTCAGACACGAGACATATGTGGCAGGGTCTACAGACAAGTCTATAGACAATCAGGGATTACAAAGGGAAAAGCAGCCACATTACGGACACCGACGTCCTGCTCCCAGAGAAGCTAAACACCTTCTTCACCCGCTTTGAGGATAACACAATATCACCGACGAGGCCCGCTCCCAAGGACTGTGGGCTCTCTTTCTCCGTGGCCGACGTGAGTAAGACATTTAAGCATGTTAACCCTCGCAAGGCGGCATCCCTAGCCGCGTCCTCAGAGCATGCGCAGACCAGCTGCATGGAGTGTTTACGGACATATTCAATCTCACCCTATCCCAATCTGCTGTCCTCACTTGCTTCAAGATGTCCACCATTGTTCCCGGACCCAAGAAGACTCAGAGCTAAATATATGTTGAGATGTTTGCCGAGGCCACTGAGCTACAAATACAGTGCATTCGGATAGTATTCAGACCCCTTGACTTTTTCCACATTCTGTTGTTACAGCCTTATTCTAAAATGTAGTAAATAAAGAAAGATCCTCAGCAATCTCCACACAATACTCCGTAATAACAAGTTTTTCAAAATCTTTGCAAATGTATTAAAAATAAAAAACAGAAACCTTATATACGTACAGTTGAAGTTTACATACACCTTAGCCAAATACATTTAAATGATTTTTTTCACAATTCCTGACATTTAATCCTAGTACAAATTCCCTGTTTTAGGTCAGTTAGGATCACCACTTTATTTGAAGAATGTGAAATGTCAGATTAATTGTAGAGAGAATTATTTATTTCATCTCATATTTCTTTCATCACATTCCCAGTGGGTCAGAAGTTTACATACACTCAATTAGTATTTGGTAGCAGTGCCTTCAAATGGTTTGACCTTCTCTTGATCTTCTGTTGAATCTGACAATTAATCTTAATGGTTGTACAGTCGTCTCAAATAAAACTGTGAAGGACCTCGGCGTTACTCTGGACCCTGACCCCGACCAAGCTTTAACTTACTGACTGATGTAATGAGATGTTGCTTCAATATACAGAGGGTAGTGCGTACGGCCCAGTACATCACTGGAGCCAAGCTTCCTGCCATCCAAGACCTCTATACCAGGCGGTGTCAGAGGAAGGCTCTAAAAATGTTCAAAGACTCCAGCCACCCTAGTCATAGACTGTTCTCTCTGCTACCGCACAGCAAGCGGTACCGGAGCTCCAAGTCTAACAGGTTCTTAACAGGTTCTACCACCAAGCCATAAGACTCCTGAACAGCTAATCAAATGGCTACCCAGACCCCTCTTTTACGCTGCTGATACTCTCTGTTTATTATCTATGCATAGTCACTTTAAATCTACCTACATGTACATATTACCTGAATTACCTCAACTAACCGGTGCCCCCGCACATTGATTCTGTACCGGTACCCCCTGTATATAGCCTCCACATTGACTCTGTACCGGTACCCCCTGTATATAGCCTCCACATTGATTCTGTACCGGTACCCCCTGTATATAGTCTCCACATTGACTCTGCACCGGTACCCCCTGTATATAGTCTCCACATTGACTCTGCACCGGTACCCCCTGTATATAGCCTCCACATTGACTCTGCACCGGTACCCCCTGTATATAGCCTCCACATTGACTCTGCACCGGTACCCCCTGTATATAGCCTCCACATTGACTCTGCACCGGTACCCCCTGTATATAGCCTCCACATTGACTCTGTACCGGTACCCCCTGTATATAGCCTCCACATTGACTCTGCACCGGTACCCCCTGTATATAGCCTCCACATTGATTCTGTACCGGTACCCCTGTATATAGCCTCCACATTGACTCTGCACCGGTACCCCCTGTATATAGCCTCCACATTGACTCTGCACCGGTACCCCCTGTATATAGCCTCCACATTGACTCTGTACCGGTACCCCCTGTATATAGCCTCCACATTGACTCTGTACCGGTACCCCCTGTATATAGCCTCCACATTGATTCTGTGTATATAGCCTCCACATTGACTCTGCACCGGTACCCCCTGTATATAGCCTCCACATTGACTCTGCACCGGTACCCCCTGTATATAGCCTCCACATTCTGCACTCCCCCTGTATATAGCCTCCACATTGGTACCCCCTGTATATAGCCTCCACATTGACTCTGTACCGGTACCCCCTGTATATAGCCTCCACATTGATTCTGTACCAGTACCCCCTGTATATAGCCTCCACATTGACTCTGTACCGGTACCCCCCTGTATATAGCCTCCACATTGACTCTGCACCGGTACCCCCTGTATACAGCCTCCACATTGACTCTGTACCGGTACCCCCTGTATATAGCCTCCACATTGACTCTGCACCGGTACCCCCTGTATATAGCCTCCACATTGACTCTGTACCGGTACCCCCTGTATATAGCCTCCACATTGACTCTGTACCGGTACCCCCTGTATATAGCCTCCACATTGACTCTGTACCGGTACCCCCTGTATATAGCCTCCACATTGACTCTGCACCGGTACCCCCTGTATATAGCCTCCACATTGACTCTGTACCGGTACCCCCTGTATACAGCCTCCACATTAACTCTGCACCGGTACCCCCTGTATATAGCCTCCACATTGACTCTGTACCGGTACCCCCTGTATATAGCCTCCATATTAACTCTGTACCGGTACCCCCTGTATACAGCCTCCACATTGATTCTGTACCGGTACCCCCTGTATTTAGCCTCCACATTGACTCTGCACCGGTACCCCCTGTATATAGCCTCCACATTGACTCTGTACCGGTACCCCCTGTATATAGCCTCCACGTTGACTCTGTACCGGTACCCCCTGTATATAGCTTCCACATTGACTCTGCACCGGTACCCCCTGTATATAGCCTCCACATTAACTCTGTACCGGTACCCCCTGTATATAGCCTCCACATTGACTCTGCACCGGTACCCCCTGTATATAGCCTCCACATTAACTCTGTACCGGTACCCCCTGTATATAGCCTCCACATTGACTCTGCACCGGTACCCCCTGTATATAGCCTCCACATTGACTCTGTACCGGTACCCCCTGTATATAGCCTCCACATTGACTCTGTACCGGTACCCCCTGTATATAGCCTCCACATTGATTCTGTACCAGTACCCCCTGTATATAGCCTCCACATTGACTCTGTACCGGTACCCCCTGTATATAGCCTCCACATTGACTCTGTATCAGTACCCCCTGTATATAGCCTCCACATTGACTCTGCACCGGTACCCCCTGTATATAGCCTCCACATTGACTCTGTACCGGTACCCCCTGTATACAGCCTCCACATTGACTCTGTACCAGTACTCCCTGTATATAGCCTCCACATTGACTCTGTACCGGTACCCCCTGTATACAGCCTCCACCTCCATTGACTCTGTACCAGTACTCCCTGTATATAGCCTCCCCCTGTATATAGTCTCCACATTGACTCTGCACCGGTACTGTATATAGCCTCCACATTGACTCTGTATCAGTACCCCCTGTATATAGCCTCCACATTGACTCTGCACCGGTACCCCCTGTATATAGCCTCCACATTGACTCTGTACCGGTACCCCCTGTATACAGCCTCCACATTAACTCTGCACCGGTACCCCCTGTATTTAGCCTCCACATTGACTCTGCACCGGTACCCCCTGTATATAGCCTCCACATTGACTCTGTACCGGTACCCCCTGTATATAGCCTCCACGTACCCCCTGTATATAGCCTCCACATTGACCCCCTGTATATAGCCTCCACATTGACTCTGCACCGGTGTACCGGTACCCCCTGTATATAGCCTCCACCCCCTGTATATAGCCTCCACATTGATTCTGTACCAGTACCCCCTTATATAGCCTCCACATTGACTGTACCGGTACCCCCTGTATATAGCCTCCACATTGACTCTGTATCAGTACCCCCTGTATATAGCCTACCGTATATAGCCTCCACATTGACTCTGTACCGGTACCCCCTGTATACAGCCCCTGTATATAGCCTCCACATTGACTCTGCCGGTACCGGCCTCCACCTCTGCCTGTATATAGCCTCCACATTAACTCTGTACCGGTACCCCCTGTATATAGCCTCCACATTGACTCTGCACCGGTACCCCCTGTATATAGCCTCCACATTGACTCTGTACCGGTACCCCCTGTATATAGCCTCCACATTGACTCTGTACCGGTACCCCCTGTATATAGCCTCCACATTGATTCTGTACCAGTACCCCCTGTATATAGCCTCCACATTGACTCTGTACCGGTACCCCCTGTATATAGCCTCCACATTGACTCTGTATCAGTACCCCCTGTATATAGCCTCCACATTGACTCTGCACCGGTACCCCCTGTATATAGCCTCCACATTGACTCTGTACCGGTACCCCCTGTATACAGCCTCCACATTGACTCTGTACCAGTACTCCCTGTATATAGCCTCCACATTGACTCTGTACCGGTACCCCCTGTATACAGCCTCCACATTGACTCTGTACCAGTACTCCCTGTATATAGCCTCCACATTGACTCTGTACCGGTACCCCCTGTATACAGCCTCCACATTAACTCTGCACCGGTACCCCCTGTATATAGCCTCCACATTGACTCTGTACCGGTACCCCCTGTATACAGCCTCCACATTAACTCTGCACCGGTACCCCCTGTATATAGTCTCCACATTGACTCTGCACCGGTACCCCCTGTATATAGCCTCCACATTGACTCTGTATCAGTACCCCCTGTATATAGCCTCCACATTGACTCTGCACCGGTACCCCCTGTATATAGCCTCCACATTGACTCTGTACCGGTACCCCCTGTATACAGCCTCCACATTAACTCTGCACCGGTACCCCCTGTATATAGCCTCCACATTGACTCTGCACCGGTACCCCCTGTATATAGCCTCCACATTAACTCTGCACCGGTACCCCCTGTATATAGTCTCATTATTATTATTTTACTGATGCTGTTGAATTATTTGTCACTTTTATTTTCTATTTTTTACTTATCTATTTTTCACTTAACACTTAATAAAAAAGAACACTTTTTAAAGCATTGTTGGTTAAGGGCCTGTACATTAGCATTTCACTGTAAGGTTGTATTTGGAGCATGTGACATTTGATTTGATTTGATTCAACAAAGTACTGAGTAAAGGGTCTGAATACTGATGTAAATGTGACATTTCATTTTTTTGTAAAAAAAACAATCTAAAAACCTGTTTTAGCTTTGTCATTATGCGGTATTGGGTGTATGTAGATTGATCAGGGAAAACCCCCCGATTTAATCCCATTTTAGAATAAGGTTGCAACATAACAAAATGTAGAAAAAGTGAAAGGGTCTGAAAACTTTCCGAATGCTCTGTATGTTGAGATTTATGTATGAGATGTATGTATGAGATGTATGTTGAGATGTATGTATGAGATGTATGTTGAGCTGTATGTATGAGATGTATGTATGAGATGTATGTATGAGATGTATGTTGAGATGTATGTATGAGATATATGTATGAGATGTATGTTGAGATGTATGTATGAGATGTATGTTGAGATGTATGTATGAGATGTATGTATGAGATGTATGCCAAGGCCACTGAGACTCAGAGGTGCACTGAACATACACATAGTTATACAGACTGTTTCACTTCTGTTGAAGAGGGAACACAAGACCACACTGCCATGTCCCTTTTCAATAGCCTCATGTTAATGCTGAAGGGATTTGGTACAAATGAGCAGCATTAATCAACATTGATCTGTAAATCATGAGGGACACATTGCGTCAGACAGATTTGTGCTTTATGGAGCTGACTCTGTATCATGTTGCCATGAAAGGATAAAGGGAAAAAGTAAACGAGACATGTTAATTAATCTTTTTTCCATTTTCATTGGACCCGAAGACTCAACCAGAGGTTCTGGTAGGACCATTTACCTTGTGGATTTGCTCTTTGGAAAGCTGGCTCTGACAGTACTATTCACAAGGGCCTGATTCCGACCCGAGTTAAGAGCTCCTAAATGGAACGTAAGTAAACATTTCTGCACATTTCTCTCTACACGTATTCTGACCTTGAATTATGCATGATAATATCATGTTATTCACCTGCTATTTGTTCAGGGTGTAGATCAAAGAAATGAAGGTGTGTCTACAGAAACTCCATATTATGACCTTGACTTAATTCACTCACAATTCCACCACCTTCATGCGTGAGGAAACCATGAACAGGGTCAGTTTTTTTATGACTCAAATACCGCGTGGTAAGAGAAGGAATGGAACGTGGTAAGAGAGGAATGGAACGTGGTAAGAGAAGGAATGGAACGTAGTAAGAGAAGGAATGGAACGTGGTAAGAGAGGAATGGAACGTGGTAAGAGAAGGAATGGAACGTAGTAAGAGAAGGAATGGAACGTGGTAAGAGAGGAATGGAACGTGGTAAGAGAAGGACTGGAACATGGTAAGAGATGGAATGGAACGTGGTACGAGAAGGACTGGAACGTGGTAAGAGAAGGACTGGAACATGGTAAGAGATGGAATGGAACGTGTTAAGAGAAGGACTGGAACATGGTAAGAGATGGAATGGAACGTGTTAAGAGAAGGACTGGAACATGGTAAGAGATGGAATGGAACGTGGTAAGAGATGGAATGGAACGTGGTACGAGAAGGAATGGAACACGATAGATTTTGGACAACAGAATTTATAGCAAAAACCATCTATGAGTTTTTAGAGGTGGCACCATGAGCCTCTTTCATAATCCCGTTGAATATTGGAATGGTTAAAACCTATTATGTAGAACAGGGCCTAAGTGAGAGATTACATTCATGAGATGGTGATTAATTGACTGATTAGCTGAAGGCTGTGGATCATTAGCATGGTATACAGAGGAATGTACCCACATATACATCACATCATAATTTAAATGACATGAATTATAAATGTCGTCAGAGATGGTTTCGCTAATGAATGGATTAGTGGCTTTACACCCGTGATAACATGAGCCCAGTAAATTGGACAACTTGGACCTCTTCGGGAATGAAAACTTTAGCCGTAAAATGGGGAATCGTGAGATGTCATCAATGGTTCAGTGCTACGTAGCACGTGGTGAAGTGAAGACTGAAAGATGTGACTCATTTTGCCAGTAAGGGATGATTGTTAATCCATTCTGTCAGGTTTCCTGTGAAATCGCCTTAGTAAGCGGAAACCTGGAGTGCGTTGCAGCGCTTTGCATATCAATTCTATTAGCACATCCGTAATGTGTAGCTCATCCTCTGTAGATCCACGTTGGGGTTTAGCATAGAGTTAGACTAAGTATAATGGACATTCCAGGACAATGATCCATTAAGTGGATTGGCAGTCATACTGGATGTACTGTTTACAGTGTGTGATGAATTAACCCTTGTCACTTTAGGAATTGATATGCAATCAATTATCTCTCTGCTTATCACTTAACATCTCAGAATGACACGTTCTACATGCAACAACAACACTATGGACCATAATATCTACTCTACCTATTATATTTATATGGCAGTCTTGCTGTCTTGTTGTTCTAGACGTCCAGGGTTCTATCCAGACTTTCCGTCAGGCCCAGCCATGAATCACACCAAGGACAGAGGTCGGGGAAGGCAGTGGCAGTAATGCACCAATTTGTTGCTTTGCCAACTGCTATAAAACCCCACAGCCTGGAGAAGGGAAGAGAGGACAGCTGTAACACCACAGCCTGGAGAAGGGAAGAGAGGACAGGTGTAACCCCACAGCCTGGAGAAGGGAAGAGAGGACAGGTGTAACCCCACAGCCTGGAGAAGGGAAGAGAGGACAGGTGTAACCCCACAGCCTGGAGAAGGGAAGAGAGGACAGGTGTATTCCTACAGCCTGGAGAAGGGAAGAGAGGACAGGTGTAACACCACAGCCTGGAGAAGGGAAGAGAGGACAGGTGTAACACCACAGCCTGGAGAAGGGAAGAGAGGACAGGTGTAACCCTACAGCCTGGAGAAGGGAAGAGAGGACAGGTGTAACCCTACAGCCTGGAGAAGGGAAGAGAGGACAGGTGTAACCCTACAGCCTGGAGAAGGGAAGAGAGGACAGGTGTAACCCCACAGCCTGGAGAAGGGAAGAGAGGACAGGTGTAACCCCACAGCCTGGAGAAGGGAAGAGAGCACAGGTGTAATCCTACAGCCTGGAGAAGGGAAGAGAGGACAGGTGTGCAAGGGGATAAGGGAAAAGATGGCACGAAAAGGTCACTCAGAGCTTTAATAAGTAGCTATCTACGTTTAAGAAAACACAGAACTTCAGGAGACTTAGAAAAGGATTTACAGCTAGACTATTTGAGGTGCTCTGACATTTTTCTTTCAGGTTTCTGCTTTTATGTTGGATTAGTGTGCTCTCTCAGTTCCTACTTTTCAAATGACTGTTGGTTGTTTGACAGATATGTTAGCTTTGTGCCCAAGGGCATGGAAGTAATTAAAAACTAACTATGAGTAGTTTCCACAGAAGTCAATGTTCTTTTGGAAAGCTTGTTTGGTGAGCTGTTGCCTTGAGATAGACGTATGTTTGTGGCAACAGCGCCTTGGAAACTCCATCCCTCATATAAAGAATTGGCCATCTGCCTCTTTACCTCCATGTCTTCCAAAACGGTTTACTCTTTTCTCGGAGTTGAGATGTTTACGCCTTTAGGAACACATTATATATTAAATATAACTTTACCACAGCTTGACTACACCCCTAAACCAGCTTCCTCCTCCCACTCAAAACACTTGAGGTAGATTAAATACAGCGTGTTCTCTTCTGTGTTTGATTTAATTCCGTGGTTTACTACTTTACTTCAATGTCAAATCCACTGCAGTGGGGGACAGCTTGGATCTGCTGTGACTGCGGAGTCCGTTTTGTCAGATATTTACGTCTGACTGTCTTCATTAGTCTCCAGAAGGAGATCCATATGTCGGTCTGGCTCTCCGCCATCGCTCTCCTTCCCAGCAGGTGCTTTCTGATTCTGACGTCCTTTTGTGTTTGGGGCTGAGCAGGACGCAACGCTCTGCCAGTTTTGCTGATAGGTGGCAGATTGCCTCAGACCCTCCCTGTAGAAGACAGAGGAACTCTACACACAGCACTCTCTCTCTCTCTCTACCCTGTTAACGTCCCATTGAATGGGGAGGACTGACAGGATGGTTATCGTTGGGCCATGTCTTTTTCACATCCACGTCCATCACTTCCCAATCACATGCCGGAACCGAACCACATGCTGCTTACACTGATCACATGCTGCTTACACTGATCACATGCTGCTTACACTGATCACATGCTGCTTACACTGATCACATGCTGCTTACACTGATCACATGCTGCTTACACTGATCACATGCTGCTTACACTGATCACATGCTGCTTACACTGATCACATGCTGCTTACACTGATCACATGCTGCTTACACTGATCAGATGCAGCGCATGGCGTTTTAATAACACAGTAAAGCATCCCAGCCCAACAGTCTGAGTAGCTAGGTATGTTATGCCACCCGCTGGGGCCAATCATAGCAGGCCTGCGTATCAGCCCTGGGTCCAAATCATATTTGAGCGTTTGATTGAGCAGGTCTATAGTGCCAGATGGGGCAGGGTTGGGACCTTTCCCACTGGGCACACACTTGTTGAATCAACATTGTTTCCTCGTCATTTCAATGAAAATCAGGTTGAACCAACGTGGAATAGACGTGAATTGATGTCTGTGCCCTGTGGGTTATGACTCTTCCATTGGTTCCATGGCATCGGGCAAGCTCAGTGTAGCGTGGCTATATTATATCAGAGAGAACAATCTGCTGACTGTGATTAGCACGTTAGCGTTTCTCCTTATGAGTCTTGTTCTAGCTCTGCAGAGTGGTCACAAGCTGGCACAGCCCCAAAGTCATCTGATTTTAAACATAACCTTAACCACACTGCTAACGCTAATGCCTAGCGCTAATGCCTAACGCTAATGCCTAACGCAATTATTTTTCTCATTAATTTTATCGCTCAGTTCTGCCTCTAGGTCTAGACTCATGACTAAATGTCAACCTGCATGTGAATACCCCTAATAGATTACTGTATGTTTTTAATTGATTTAATCAATCTATCGATTTAACGTATGCAATTCGAAGAACTTGGTTTCCCTCATGGGGCTTGCTCCCAATGCATAATAATTCCAAATGTATAGTAATTTAACAGCTGGAGGTAAGAGTGGAAGTTGCCTGCTCTTTTGTTATCATTATTTCAGCCTTATTTTTGTTCAGTCGTTTTGTGAAAAAAATATTCAGAAGTCACTTTATGCAATTTAATGAGAGGCTTGGGTGTTCCGCATGAAAACAACACCCTGTTCAGATATTACGGCACATCTTAAAAGCCCATTCTTCTCTCGGTTGCCTTACATTATTAGTGTGGTATCGCCGTATAATTTGGCTATAATTGCTTGTGAAAGCTAGGAACTCAAAGAGAACCATGCCAATGTGAGTCATCATCAGCCCTCTGACATCACAATCCTCCTGATAGTATGATGCAGGGGAGGAACGAATACTACGCATTGGGGCCACGCTCCTCACACAAGGAAAGACACTCTCTTAAAGTCCTTCCAGGGAGAGCAGAACGTCAGCATTGATATTCCACCTGTAAAGACAAGAGGGAACTTGCCCCTCTCAAGTGACGAAGGAGAGGTGTATACATACATTTAGGATTTTATGTTTTTATTTTACCTTTACTTAACTAGGCAAGTCAGTTAAGAACAAATTCTTATTTCTTATTTACAGTGACGGCCTATCCCGACAAAACCTAGATGACGCTGGGCCAATTGTGCGCCGCGCTACAGGACTCCCAATGACAGCCAGTTGTGATACAGCCTGGAATTGAACCAGGGTTTGTAGTGACACCTCTAGCACTGAGATGCAGTGCCTTAGATCGCTGCTCCACTCGGGAATTGGTTAGACCTATATTGTAGATATTCCTGTAACAGTCCCCATCTATCCTTCATGCCATGTACTAAAACAGCCTACCTTTTAAGTGGAATTCTCCCTCAGTGAGAGTTAGAATCATATTGATTTTTCCTGTGCAAAACATGGCATATTTCTCTAATGATGATTTGGTGCTCTGATTACCTCGGGCCAAAAGGGATTTTTATCCACTGGTTATGCAGGGGAGATCCACTTAATCTTTGTGTCAATATATCTCCCCAACTTCCTATTTCGCTGTGCCTCTCTCTCTCTCTCTTTCTTCTCTCTCTCTCTCTCTGTCTCTCTCTCTCTCTCTCTCTCTCTTACCCTTCTCTCTCTCTCTCTCTCTCTCTCTCTCTCTTATCCTTCTCTCTCTCTCGCTTACCCTTCTCTCTCTCCCTCTCTCTCTTTTTGTCTCTCTCTTACCCTTCTCTCTCTCCCTCTTTCTCTCTTTTTGTAACTCTCTTACCCTTCTCTCGCTCTCTCAATCTCTTTCAGACTGTTGCCATTTTTGCTCTCACCCCCTGGGGGAGTGGCATCTAACTTAATTCGAGTCACGTTACATGGAATTCTGGGTATCATCGCTGCCTTGCGGTATCGACGAAAACGACTCTCAAATGACAGATACAACCCCGAGACCTAGCACTCTATCAAATAAAGCAGAAATGAGGATTATGAATTTAAATGCTGTAATCATTATCTCTTTAAACATGTCCTTTGAAACTTGTGAGTTTTGTTAGGGGGCTGGCCAACATGGGGGAAATTGTAGGGAGAATGGCTGCTGCACAGCTTCCAGTAAGCAGTCCCTTTCAAACGAGTGATTTAGTGGCTACGATAATGAGGTTAAACAGTAATTCTGCTCATAGATGGGGGAGGGGGGGTCAATAGTTACATATCCCAATGTTATTTTTGGACAATGTTATATCTATATTTGACTCCAAGTATCAATTTTATTAGTACTTTTTTATTGCTACTGTAGGTAGCTTTAGCTACCGCTAGTCGGCTGTACCTGAGCCAAAACTCCTGAATTTGTCAACCTACACCAAAAGGTGCTATCTAGAACCTAAAATAGTTCTTCGGAGAACCCTTTGTAGAACCCCTTTTGGTTCCAGGTATAGAACCCTTTCTATACCTTTCTACATGGAACCTAAATAGTTCTACCTGGAACCAAAAAGGGTTCTACAAAGGGTTCTCCGAAGAACTATTGGGGACATACAACCCCTTTTTCTAAGCGTGCTTAGCTTGTTTTCCATCTTCTTTTTCCCCCTGACTGATCAAAACTCATGTTCTCATGCCATCTCTTGTCTCTCTGCAGTAGACATACTGTATAGTGAGCAATATGTATGGAACATCCAATCGAAATAAAATCACAGTATCGAATTGCTATACATATAGAATCGGGAGAATCGGAAGAATTGCAATACATATTGTATCGGCACCTAAGTTCCATGATAATATTGTATCGTGAGGTATTTTGCAATTCCCAGCGCTACTAGTCACCAAAGTTTCAGAGCATGTCAAGTGACCGATGACTAGTGGAGGGGGAAAGGGAGAGGAATAACTTCCATGTACAGTTTAGGGAAAGTGGAGGAGTGGAGAGGAAAATACTGAGGGAGAAAATTGGAGAGGTAAAGAGAGAGAGAGAGAGAGAGAGAGGGAGAAAGAGAGGAGAGATAATGAAAAGGAGAGATTCAGAAAAAACGAGAGAGGGACTCTCTCAAACTGATTGAGTGAATGAAAGATGATAAGGAGACCCCCTGAAGCTAGCCAGACACTCAGGAAGAATCTAAAGCACCGGTATAATGAACCAGCCTCAGTGACAGTCCCAGGGAAGCTTACTAAAAGGAAACAGAATTCATAGAAATATTCACAGAGATTTCCGCGGAGACCGACAAAGAAGGTAGACGCGTGTGGATGTGTGGATGTGTCAGACAGGTCTTTGTGTGATTCTTAATAACATTTTGGATGGCGTCTTGCGAAAAAAAAACCTCCATAACAGGAGTTTTGACAAAACGAGGCGCACCATTAGAATGACACTCAAACGTTGCACTGTCGTTCTGTCGCTCTGTCGCTCCCCACGGCGACACCTACTCTGTATGATAATGACAAGGAAAACAATATTTCACTCAACATTAGAGACTCATGTTTGAACGACAACGAGACATCATCGCCCGCTGTTGACTTCCACAGCCACCGGTTTGAGACGAGGAATGAGAAAGAAGTAAAGTTTGGGAGCTGTCTCTAGTCAGTGAGTCAGGTTCTGTGTCATCCATCGGGACTGCATCTCCAAACGTGCTATTTAAAGACCAAGGCAAATCTAGCTAGTCACAACTTCCAACTTGATGTTCTATGGCTGCGTTTACATAGGGAGCCCGATATGGATCTTTTTTTTCACTAATTGGTCTGAAGAAGATCTGATGTGAAAAGATCTGATGTGATTGGTAAAAAGACCAATTAGTGGAAAAAAGATCAGAATTGGGCTACTTGTGTAAACACAGGCTACGTGCACTATTCAACAAAATACATCCATATCAGTCTATCTTATTCCCATAAGAGGCAATTATCTACCATTCATGCCAAACGAGAAAACAGAAGCCGTGTTTGGCATCGGCAAGCACAAAATGGCAGCCCAGTGACAGCTTTCTCCATTGAAAAGAACAGACCTCCCCTGCCACTCTGCTACACACACAGATGGTTATCAAAGGGACCTCCAAAAGCACAGCAATCCCCACACAGACAGACGCCATTCACCATCCACAGCCAGGGAGATGCAGCCAGGCTGTCTGTCAGGTCTCGAGGGCATCCACCAGTGGAGGCTGGTGGGATGAGCTATTTCTCATTGTAATGGCTTGAATGGAATAAATGGAATGGAGCCAAAAACTTGTGGTTTCCATGTGTTTGATGTGTTTGATACCATTTAATTTATCCCATCCCATTTATTACAATGAGCCCATCCTCCTATAGCTCATCCCACCAGCCTCCACTGGCACCTACCTGGGGGAAGGATCCCCCCCCACCTCACCAGATGGGAGTGCTTGCCAGCTGGTCGATTGATGTCTGTACTCCGTGCCTGATTGGCTAGTCAGTGTATAGTCAGTTAAAAGCCAAAAGTGATCAATCAGCCACCTGCTAACAGCCTCTCCAGAATGAGGACGGCTCCAACGGCGAGCAAGAGAGGGGGAGAGAGAGAGACTCTCCTCTTTTCCTCCTTGTGTCTTCCTCTCCTCCTCCTCTCCTCCTCCTCTCCAGTACATTATACTGATCTATACCGAAACACAAGACACAGGCTAATCAAAGGCTTAGTGTGATCAACCAGTGTTCAAACCCATGTCTCCTGTGCACCTCACGATTCGGTTAGCCCCCTGAGCTAATGGCCAATATGATAGGGGTTAGGTAGTGGGCCTGTCTAATGAACCTATTAAAAGCCAAAGGTTAATTGAGAATTAGGGCGCTCATCAAAAGAGAGTTGGCTTGTTGAGTCCTGCCAAAACGGGACTAAATCACTGTTGAAGTGGGCAGTTTTAGCCGGCGTATTTTTAAGACAGCTAATAACTTCTAGAAGGAAAGGCAGTAGAAAGACACTACAGCATGCTAGTTCATTTTCAGGGCTGTGTAATGGCCTTTGACAGAAACAGGCCTCTATTTAATTGTCTTCCACATTGACACGCAATTTAGTTTTTGCTAATTATAGGGTGCAGCACTCATAAATTATTCCCTGCTCCTTAGCAATTTCCCTCTCTCTCTCTCTGTCTCTGTCTCTCTCTCTCTCTCTCTCTCTCTCTCTCTCTCTCTCTCTCTCTCTCACTCTCTCTCTGTCTCTCTCTCTCTCTCTCTCTCTCTCTCTCTCTCTCCCTCACTTTCTTTCTTTCTCGCTCTTTCTCTCTCTGAGACATATACACACAAACTAATTCAGTCTCCCTCAATGTCACACACACACACACACACAATGAGTTGTCCCAGACAGACAGACTGTTGTGGGCGGCTGAGGAGGAGTGTGGATAGCAGTTCATCTCTGCTGATGTAAAAGGCCATTCATAAATAAATTGTCTTCACATCTCTCTCCCTCTCTGCTCTATCTCACTCTCTCTCTCCTCTCTCTCTCTCTCTCTCTCTTGCTCTCTCTCTCTCTATTGCTCTCTCTCTTTCTCTCTCTCTGCATTCACTCTGACTCTATTACCAGCCCATGCCTTTGCATATAAATACTAAGGCCTGCTGTTTCATGTTATTCCTCACTGACATGATTGAAACTGCTCTCTCAAATCAGTAGACAACCAACATTGAAGTTGTCTCAAATCAGTAGACCACCAACTCAGAGAAGTTCTCTCAAATCCATAGACCACCAACTCAGAGAAGTTCTCTCAAATCAGCAGACAACCAACTCAGAGAAGTTGTCTCAAATCAGCAGACAACCAACTCAGAGAAGTTCTCTCAAATCAGTAGACAACCAACTCAGAGAAGTTCTCTCAAATCAGCAGACAACCATCTCAGAGAAGTTCTCTCAAATCAGCAGACAACCAACTCAGAGAAGTTCTCTCAAATCAGCAGACCACCAACTCAGAGAAGTTGAAGGTAAAACAAAAGCCACACAAAAACAGCTGGAGAAGAAGAACACGACTAGAGGAAGTAGGAACAGCTGGAGATGTCCAATTACTGTGAGACCTAGACGCTCGACACGACTCCGCCATGCACATTGTGTTGCATCATCACGACAGACGACTTGCGCTTTTTTGAAGTTAAGGGAATTCCGTACTCCTGACATATTTTAGATTTTTTTTATGACAGGAGCAGAAGCAGGTAGACAGAGGAGAGAGTGTTACCCACTCAACCAGACTCCGTTCTGAGTCCACCATTTCTAATGGGATAACTTGGAGCTGTCAATCTAATGGGATAACAAGGAGCTGTCAATCTAATGGGATAACAAGGAGCTGTCAATCTAATGGGATAACAAGGAGCTGTCAATCTAATGGGATAACAAGGAGCTGTCAATCTAATGGGATAACAAGGAGCTGTCAATCTAATGGGATAACAAGGAGCTGTCAATCTAATGGGATAACAAGGAGCTGTCAATCTAATGGGATAACAAGGAGCTGTCAATCTAATGGGATAACAAGGAGCTGTCAATCTAATGGGATAACAAGGAGCTGTCAATCTAATGGGATAACATGGAGCTGTCAATCTAATGGGATAACATGGAGCTGTCAATCTAATGGCATAACATGGAGCTGTCAATCTAATGGGATAACATGGAGCTGTCAATCTAATGGGATAACAAGGAGCTGTCAATCTAATGGGATAACTTGGGGCTGTCAATCTAATGGGATAACATGGAGCTGTCAATCCCATTAACTTGGAGCTATCAATCTATACCAGATATACTGGAATTACTATTTATCACTACTTTCAGATGGTTGTCCTTCTGGAAGGTTCTCCCATCTCCACAGAGAAACTCTTGAGTTCTGTCAGAGTGACCATCGTGTTCTTGGTCACCGCCCTGACCAAGGCCCTTATTACAGAACTTTGTGAATTTTGTGATATTGTGTGTGTGTGTGTGTACATTCATGTGTGTGTGTGTGTGTGTGTACATTCATGTGTGTGTGTGTGTGTGTGTGTGTGTGTGTGTGTGCACTGAGTATTCAAAACATTAAGAACACCTGCTATTTCCATGACAGACTGACCAGGTGAAGCTATGATCCCTTATCGATGTCACTTGTTTAATCTACTTCAATCAATGTAGATGAAGGGGAGGAGAAAGGTTAAAGAAGGATTTTTAAGCCTTGAGACAATTGAGACACGGTTTATGTACAGCATGTATACCTTTCAGAGGGTGAATGGATGGGCATGGCAAAATGTTTAAGGGCCTTTGAAATGGGTATGGTATGCCAGGCACACCGGTTTGTGCCAAGAACAGCAACGCTGCTGGGTTTTCACACTCAACAGTTTTCCTGACTGTTTTACACTTCCCTATAAAGCTGACAGTTTTACACTTCCCCTATAAAGCTGACAGTTTTACACTTCCCCTATAAAGCTGACAGTTTTACACTTCCCCTATAAAGCTGACTGTTTTACACTTCCCTATAAAGCTGACTGTTTTACACTTCCCTATAAAGCTGACAGTTTTACACTTCCCCTATAAAGCTGACAGTTTTACACTTCCCCTATAAAGCTGACTGTTTTACACTTCCCCTATAAAGCTGACAGTTTTACACTTCCCCTATAAAACTGACAGTTTTATACTTCCCCTATAAAGCTGACTGTTTTACACTTCCCCTATAAAGATGACTGTTTTACACTTCCCCTATAAAACTGACAGTTTTATACTTCCCCTATGAAGCTGACTGTTTTACACTTCCCCTATAAAGCTGACTGTTTTACACTTTCCCTATAAAACTGACAGTTTTATACTTCCCCTATAAAGCTGACTGTTTTACACTTCCCCTATAAAACTGACAGTTTTATACTTCCCCTATAAAGCTGACTGTTTTACACTTCCCCTATAAAACTGACAGTTTTATACTTCCCCTATAAAGCTGACAGTTTTACACTTCCCCTATAAAATTGACTGTTTTACACTTCCATATAAAGCTGAAAGTTTTACACTTCCCTATAAAGCTGACAGTTTTACACTTCCCCTATAAAGCTGATTGTTTTACACTTCCCCTATAAAACTGACTGATTTACACTCCCCTATAAAGCTGACTGTTTTACACTTCCCTATAAAGCTGACAGTTTTACACTTCCCTATAAAGCTGACAGTTTTACACTCCCCTATAAAGCTGACAGTTTTACACTCCCCTATAAAGCTGACAGTTTTACACTCCCCTATAAAGCGGACAGTTTTACACTTCCCTATAAAGCTGATAGTTTTACACTTCCCTATAAAGCTGACAGTTTTACACTTCCCTATAAAGCTGACTGTTTTACACTTCCCTATAAAGCTGACTGTTTTACACTTCCCTATAAAAATGACTGTTTTACACTTCCCTATAAAGCTGACTGTTTTACACTTCCCCTATAAAGCTGACTGTTTTACACTTCCCTATAAAGCTGACAGTTTTACACTTCCCTATAAAGCTGACTGTTTTACACTTCCCCTATAAAGCTGACAGTTTTACACTTCCCCTATAAAGCTGATTGTTTTACACTTCCCCTATAAAACTGACTGATTTACACTCCCCTATAAAGCTGACTGTTTTACACTTCCCTATAAAGCTGACAGTTTTACACTTCCCTATAAAGCTGACAGTTTTAGACTCCCCTATAAAGCTGATAGTTTTACACTCCCCTATAAAGCTGACAGTTTTACACTCCCCTATAAAGCGGACAGTTTTACACTTCCCTATAAAGCTGATAGTTTTACACTTCCCTATAAAGCTGACAGTTTTACACTTCCCTATAAAGCTGACAGTATTACACTCCCCTATGAAGCTGACTGTTTTACACTTCCCTATAAAGCTGACAATTTTACACTTCCCTATAAAGCTGACTGTTTTACACTTCCCTATAAAGCTGACTGTTTTACACTTCCCTATAAAGCTGACAGTTTTACACTTCCCTATAAAGCTGACAGTTTTACACTTCCCCTATAAAGCTGATTGTTTTACACTTCCCCTATAAAGCTGACTGTTTTACACTTTTACCCTATAAAACTGACAGTTTTACACTCCCCTACTTTTACCTTCCTATAAAGCTGACTGTTTTACACTTCCCCTATAAAACTGACAGTTTTATACTTCCCTATAAAGCTGACTGTTTTACACTTCCCCTATAAAACTGACAGTTTTATACTGATAGTTTTACACTCCCCTATAAAGCTGACAGTTTTACACTTCCCCTATAAAATTGACTGTTTTACACTTCCATATAAAGCTGAAAGTTTTACACTTCCCTATAAAGCTGACAGTTTTACACTTCCCCTATAAAATTGCTGACACTTCCATATAAAGTTTTACACTTCCCTATAAAACTGACTGATTTACACTCCCCTATAAAGCTGACTGTTTT
Source organism: Oncorhynchus clarkii lewisi (assembly GCF_045791955.1). Classification (NCBI taxonomy): domain Eukaryota; kingdom Metazoa; phylum Chordata; class Actinopteri; order Salmoniformes; family Salmonidae; genus Oncorhynchus; species Oncorhynchus clarkii. The sequence continues at coordinate 82,381,250 of NC_092150.1, forward strand.
ACACTTCCCTATAAAGCTGACAGTTTTACACTTCCCTATAAAGCTGACAGTTTTACACTCCCCTATAAAGCTGACAGTTTTACACTCCCCTATAAAGCTGACAGTTTTACACTCCCCTATAAAGCGGACAGTTTTACACTTCCCTATAAAGCTGATAGTTTTACACTTCCCTATAAAGCTGACAGTTTTACACTTCCCTATAAAGCTGACTGTTTTACACTTCCCTATAAAGCTGACTGTTTTACACTTCCCTATAAAAATGACTGTTTTACACTTCCCTATAAAGCTGACTGTTTTACACTTCCCCTATAAAGCTGACTGTTTTACACTTCCCTATAAAGCTGACAGTTTTACACTTCCCTATAAAGCTGACTGTTTTACACTTCCCCTATAAAGCTGACAGTTTTACACTTCCCCTATAAAGCTGATTGTTTTACACTTCCCCTATAAAACTGACTGATTTACACTCCCCTATAAAGCTGACTGTTTTACACTTCCCTATAAAGCTGACAGTTTTACACTTCCCTATAAAGCTGACAGTTTTAGACTCCCCTATAAAGCTGATAGTTTTACACTCCCCTATAAAGCTGACAGTTTTACACTCCCCTATAAAGCGGACAGTTTTACACTTCCCTATAAAGCTGATAGTTTTACACTTCCCTATAAAGCTGACAGTTTTACACTTCCCTATAAAGCTGACAGTATTACACTCCCCTATGAAGCTGACTGTTTTACACTTCCCTATAAAGCTGACAATTTTACACTTCCCTATAAAGCTGACTGTTTTACACTTCCCTATAAAGCTGACTGTTTTACACTTCCCTATAAAGCTGACAGTTTTACACTTCCCTATAAAGCTGACAGTTTTACACTTCCCCTATAAAGCTGATTGTTTTACACTTCCCCTATAAAACTGACTGATTTACACTCCCCTATAAAGCTGACTGTTTTACACTTCCCTATAAAGCTGACAGTTTTACACTCCCCTATAAAGCTGACAGTTTTACACTCCCCTATAAAGCTGACAGTTTTACACTCCCCTATAAAGCTGACTGTTTTACACTCCCCTATAAAGCTGACAGTTTTACACTCCCCTATAAAGCTGACTGTTTTACACTTCCCTATAAAGCTGACTGTTTTACACTTCCCTATAAAGCTGACTGTTTTACACTTCCCTATAAAGCTGACAGTTTTACACTTCCCTATAAAGCTGACAGTTTTACACTCCCCTATAAAGCTGACTGTTTTACACTTCCCTATAAAGCTGACTGTTTTACACTTCCCTATAAAGCTGACAGTTTTACACTTCCCTATAAAGTTGACAGTTTTACACTCCCCTATAAAGCTGACTGTTTTACACTTCCCTATAAAGCTGACAGTTTTACACTCCCCTATAAAGCTGACAGTTTTACACTTCCATATAAAGCTGACAGTTTTACACTCCCCTATAAAGCTGACAGTTTTACACTTCCCTATAAAGCTGACAGTTTTACACTCCCCTATAAAGCTGACTGTTTTACACTTCCCTATAAAACTGACTGTTTTACACTTCCCTATAAAGCTGACTGTTTTACACTTCCCTATAAAGCTGACAGTTTTACACTTCCCTATAAAGCTGACTGTTTTACACTTCGCTATAAAGCTGACAGTTTTACACTCCCCTATAAAGCTGACAGTTTTACACTTCCCTATAAAGCTGACAGTTTTACACTCCCCTATAAAGCTGACAGTTTTACACTTCCCTATAAAGCTGACAGTTTTACACTTCCCTATAAAGCTGACAGTTTTACACTCCCCTATAAAGCTGACTGTTTTACACTTCCCTATAAAGCTGACTGTTTTACACTTCCCTATAAAGCTGACAGTTTTACACTTCCCTATAAAGTTGACAGTTTTACACTCCCCTATAAAGCTGACTGTTTTACACTTCCCTATAAAGCTGACAGTTTTACACTCCCCTATAAAGCTGACAGTTTTACACTTCCATATAAAGCTGACAGTTTTACACTCCCCTATAAAGCTGACAGTTTTACACTTCCCTATAAAGCTGACAGTTTTACACTCCCCTATAAAGCTGACTGTTTTACACTTCCCTATAAAACTGACTGTTTTACACTTCCCTATAAAGCTGACTGTTTTACACTTCCCTATAAAGCTGACAGTTTTACACTTCCCTATAAAGCTGACTGTTTTACACTTCGCTATAAAGCTGACAGTTTTACACTCCCCTATAAAGCTGACAGTTTTACACTTCCCTATAAAGCTGACAGTTTTACACTCCCCTATAAAGCTGACAGTTTTACACTTCCCTATAAAGCTGACAGTTTTACACTTCCCTATAAAGCTGACAGTTTTACACTCCCCTATAAAGCTGACTGTTTTACACTTCCCTATAAAGCTGACTGTTTTACACTTCCCTATAAAGCTGACTGTTTTACACTTCCCCTATAAAGCTGACTGTTTTACACTTCCCTATAAAGCTGACTGTTTTACACTTCCCTATAAAGCTGACTGTTTTACACTTCCCTATAAAGCTGACAGTTTTACACTTCCCCTATAAAGCTGATTGTTTTACACTTCCCCTATAAAACTGACTGATTTACACTTCCCTATAAAGCTGACTGTTTTACACTTCCCTATAAAGCTGACAGTTTTACACTTCCCTATAAAGCTGACTGTTTTACACTCCCCTATAAAGCTGACTGTTTTACACTCCCCCTATAAAGCTGACAGTTTTACACTCCCCCTATAAAGCTGACTGTTTTACACTTCCCTATAAAGCTGACAGTTTTACACTTCCCTATAAAGCTGACAGTTTTACACTTCCCTATAAAGCTGACAGTTTTACACTTCCCCTATAAAGCTGACAGTTTTATACTCCCCCTATAAAGCTGACAGTTTTACACTTCCCTATAAAGCTGACAGTTTTACACTTCCCTATAAAGCTGACTGTTTTACACTCCCCCTATAAAGCTGACTGTTTTACACTCCCCCTATAAAGCTGACTGTTTTACACTCCCCTATAAAGCTTACAGTTTTACACTTCCCTATAAAGCTGACAGTTTTACACTTCCCCTATAAAACTCGAGGTCTTGGACTACGTCATATGAAGATGTATTACTGGGCTGCACAACTGCGTTCACTTAAACAATGGACAGTAGACTATACTTGTGCATAGAGGAGTATCGAAGCCATACATGTAATATCATATTATCGTAAATATATTCTCTACTTCGGGTCCAAGGGGGTGAAGAAAAAAGCAGACAAATTTCATTTGTGTTTGGGAAAATGTACATCAATTCATGTGGTGGAAAAAAAACTATATCCCCAGGCACCCCAATTTGTAATATCCCCACCTTACCTCCAGTGTTTAATGACAACACCTTAAGTCCTGGTTCCAAGTGGCATCGTGAAGTTTGAGCATGTGTACTATGATGGCTCATTCAACTATTTACAACAAAGATTTGGATTATCCAAGGCTGGTTTATTAAAATGTGTACGACTCAAAAATCATATTCAATCGCTTACATTTGACATTTAAATCTCAGTTATTTACTCTGTGCTCTTATCCAGAGCGACTTCCAGATTCATCTTACAGTTTTGTCTGAATGCTTAAACACTAACAGTGATTCTTGAAGCACCATCTCTGAAACCATTAACACTTGTAGCCAATGCATTTACCAAGTGTGCCAGACTGAATGCACGTTCTCTGGTTTACACTCAGGTTGTAATTTTATAATATACTTTTTGCAAAACTGTAAATACAATTCACTGCTTTACACAATTTAATAACACACTTCTAGCAAAACAGTAAACATTGGTCTCTACATTGCTGCACTATTTCGCCAATTGCCTTTCCACATTGACAGACGTGAAAACACTTTTAGATAATGAGTTCACTTACAAATCAGAGCTTGAGCACTATAAATAGGCCACAGGTAAACATTTGGTTTGGACAACAATGGAGGCCAATATTGGACAGAGAGTAAGAGGGGTGAGAACTAGAGGAGGACGATGAGAAGGAAGAGGTGAAGTAGGACGGGGGAGAAGGAGAGGACGGGGAAGATGACGAGGAAGAGGAACACAATAACTGATGACATCAGAGCGACTATGGTTGACCATGTTGTCAACCATGGGATGAGCATGAGGGAGGCTGGACAACGGGTTCAACCAAATCTGAGCCGCTATACTGTTGCAGGTATCATTAGGACATTTCTAAATGAGAACCGGTAAGTAACTGTAAGGGCTGTAGTCTTACTGGTACAGTAATATGTACTGTACTTTCATAATGAGAAGGATCTATCACTAAAACCATTCAAATGTATTTACAGAACTGCAAGAAAACCAGCATCTGGTGGAAGAGGTTGACTGTTCACCCCAGAGCAGGGGACCCACATTGTAAATATGGTCATTGCAAATAACTGCATTAGACTCAGAGAACTGCAGGACCACATAATGGATGTTCATACCTGCTCCTGTACTGACCAAAAATATAAACGCAACACGCAACAATTCCAACGATTTGACTGAGTTACAGTTCATATAAACAAGTCAATTGAAATAAATTCATGAGGTCCCTGTGGATTTCACCTGACTGGGCAGGAGTGCAGCCATGAGTGGCCATAGGCCCAACCACTTGGGAGCAAGGCCCACCCACTGGCGAGCCAGGCCCAGCCAATCATCAGCTGTCCGTGTGACTGGTCTCAGATGATCCAGCAGGTGAAGAAGCCAGATCTGGAGGTCCTGGGCTGGCGTGGTTACACGTGGTCTGCGGTTGTGAGGACCTCATTACATATGCTGTGTTCCTGTAATAAACTGACACCATTCTGGGATAATGTATGTGCCATCATTTCATTATGTCTAGGAATTTATATCCATCCATCTCCATGATTATGTCTGTTGGGAAATGTAAATATTGGTGATCAGTATCAGAGAAAGTTTTGTAATCTAGGTCTAATTTCTGCCAAAAAAACTTTGAGCCATCAATTGGAAAGGCTCATATTCACCCTCAATAACAAACTGGAGGACTTAACTATGGAGTTACATCTCACTAGACTCTGTGCACTATGAGGTCAGGCAGGAGTTTGGAGGCCGTATGTGTGGTGCGGAGATGGTGGTTGGGAACAGCAGCTACTTGTGCTGCGTTAGTCTGTTAAATAAAAATAAATAATCTCTCTGCCATCCACTCTCTGTTATAGATTATTCAAATGACTGATCCCTCATCTCAGGAATTAGGTGCTAGAGTGGTTGATGTCTGGGCCTATAAATTGGCTAAATTGGATAACACATTCTAGTCCAGTGCATCTCTGTGATATGCTGACACCTCGTGTGTCATAATGCACCATTACTTCCTTCTGAGCCAGGAAGTGGTTGCATCCCAAACGGCACTCCTGTCCCTACATTGTGCGCTACTATTGATCAGAGCCCTAATGATCCAAGGTCAAAAGTTGTGCATTACATAGGAAAAATTGTGCTATTTGGGACACAGGCCAATGAGAGCAGTGAGAGCTGCATGTGTCACCCAGCAACATTAAAGCCATAGAACCTTGCAGGGAAATGATGTGGCATGTTAGTCAGGGAAATGATGTGGCGTGTTAGTCAGGGAAATGATGTGACATGTTAGTCAGGGAAATGATGTCACATGTTAGTCAGGGAAATGATGTGGCGTGTTAGTCAGGGAAATGATGTGACATGTTAGTCAGGGAAATGATGTGGCGTGTTAGTCAGGGAAATTATGTGGCGTGTTAGTCAGGGAAATGATGTGACATGTTAGTCAGGGAAATGATGTGGCGTGTTAGTCAGGGAAATGATGTGACATGTTAGTCAGGGAAATGATGTGGCGTGTTAGTCAGGGAAATGATGTGACATGTTAGTCAGGGAAATGATGTGACATGTTAGTCAGGGAAATGATGTGGCATGTTAGTCAGGGAAATGATGTGACATGTTAGTCAGGGAAATGATGTGGCATGTTAGTCAGGGAAATGATGTGACATGTTAGTCAGGGAAATTATGTGGCATGTTAGTCAGGGAAATGATGTGGCGTGTTAGTCAGGGAAGTTATGTGGCATGTTAGTCAGGAAGTAAAACCACACGGTCTGGAAAACAACTTTCTTTCACACTGTACTGTTCATTTATTCAGACTTAGCAGTTAGAGGTTAGAGTCGAGTAGAGCCCTCTAGCAGTTAGAGGTTAGAGTCGAGTAGAGCCCTCTAGCAGTTAGAGGTTAGAGTCGAGTAGAGCCCTCTAGCAGTTAGAGGTTAGAGTCGAGTAGAGCCCTCTAGCAGTTAGAGGTTAGAGTCGAGTAGAGCCTTCTAGCAGTTAGAGGTTAGAGTTGAGTAGAGCCCTCTAGCAGTTAGAGGTTAGAGTCGAGTAGAGCCCTCTAGCAGTTAGAGGTTAGAGTCGAGTAGAGCCCTCTAGCAGTTAGAGGTTAGAGTCGAGTAGAGCCCTCTAGCAGTTAGAGGTTAGAGTCGAGTAGAGCTTTCTAGCAGTTAGAGGTTAGACTCGAGTAGAGCCCTCTAGCAGTTAGAGGTTAGAGTCGAGTAGAGCCTTCTAGCAGTTAGAGGTTAGAGTCGAGTAGAGCCCTCTAGCAGTTAGAGGTTAGAGTCGAGTAGAGCCCTCTAGCAGTTAGAGGTTAGAGTCGAGTAGAGCCTTCTAGCAGTTAGAGGTTAGAGTCGAGTAGAGCTTTCTAGCAGTTAGAGATTAGAGTCGTGTAGAGCCTTCTAGCAGTTAGAGGTTAGAGTCGAGTAGAGCTTTCTAGCAGTAAGAGGTTAGAGTCGAGTAGAGCCTTCTAGCAGTTAGAGGTTAGAGTCGAGTAGAGCTTTCTAGCAGTTAGAGGTTAGAGTCGAGTAGAGCCTTCTAGCAGTTAGAGGTTAGAGTCGAGTAGAGCTTTCTAGCAGTTAGAGGTTAGAGTCGAGTAGAGCCTTCTAGCAGTTAGAGGTTAGAGTCGAGTAGAGCTTTCTAGCAGTTAGAGGTTAGAGTCGAGTAGAGCCTTCTAGCAGTTAGAGGTTAGAGTCGAGTAGAGCCCTCTAGCAGTTAGAGGTTAGAGTCGAGTAGAGCCCTCTAGCAGTTAGAGGTTAGAGTCGAGTAGAGCCCTCTAGCAGTTAGAGGTTAGAGTCGAGTAGAGCCCTCTAGCAGTTAGAGGTTAGAGTCGAGTAGAGCCCTCTAGCAGTTAGAGGTTAGAGTCGAGTAGAGCCCTCTAGCAGTTAGAGGTTAGAGTCGAGTAGAGCCTTCTAGCAGTTAGAGGTTAGAGTCGAGTAGAGCCTTCTAGCAGTTAGAGGTTAGAGTCGAGTAGAGCCCTCTAGCAGTAAGATATTACAGTTAAGTAGAGCCCCATAGAAGTAAGAAATTACAGTCCAGTAGAGCCCTCTAGCAGCAAGATATTACAGTCAAGTAGAGCCCCCTAGAAGTAAGAAATTACAGTCCAGTAGAGCCCCCTAGAAGAAAGAAATGACAGTCCAGTAGAGCCCCTAGCAGTAAGAGATTACAGTCCAGTAGAGCCCCCTAGCAGTAAGAGGTTATAGTCAAGTAGAGCCCCCTAGCAGTAAGAGGTTATAGTCAAGTAGATCCCCCTAGCAGTAAGAGGCTACAGTCCAGTAGATCCATAGAGCAGTAAGAGATTACAGTCCAGTAGATCCCCCTAGCAGTAAGAGGTTACAGTCAAGTAGAATTTTGCATGGAGTTGAAACGTGTGCTTGTGTGTGTGTGGCGTCTGTGTGTGTGTGTTTGGCTGTATGCTACTGTATCTGTGTGTGTATCTGTGTGTGTGAATGCACATTGGGTATCTGCTTGAGTGTCTCTCCCTGTGTCTGCGTGTGTACGTGCGTGTGTGTGCTATTGTGTATGTGTGTTTGTGTGTGCGTGTTTGGGTGTGTGTGCTTGCATGTGTGTGCTTGCATGTGCGTGTGTGTGCCATCCATCAAGGGAAAACAGAACGGACAATGAATGACATTGACAAGCGGCAATCTGTAGTACATCGCTCCTTCTCTTTCTCTCTATTTCCCTCCCTCTCTCTCTCTCTCTCTCTCTCTCTCTGTGCATGCTGGGAGTGTTTGGTGCATGCTGGGAATTGTATGAGTGAAGGAGTGCGTGTGTTGTGTAGAGTTAGATATGCAGAACTTTCTTTCGGTTTTCTATTTCTTGGTGGCATTTTTTGGTTTTCTTCTGTGCATGATTAAGGTTATTATTTTTGTTGTGGTAGAATTAAGTATTTTGTTTTTCGTATTGAAATTACCCTGATTTTGGCGGGGATGGCAGCCCGAATGGGGACGCCATCCCTGTCACTTCGGCACGGCTTTAGGTGTGTTACTGAAGCTACTGTCACGGTGGAGGAGTTTCTGGTCGCAGTAGGAGAGAAGGTAGGATACGAGAATGTTGCTTATGCATCCCGGATGAATAAACCGGTGGTGGTATTTCTTAAAGAAGAGTGTCTTGTTGATCGGATGGTTGAGCATGGTGTACTTCTTAAAGAAGAGTGTCTTGTTGATCGGATGGTTGAGCATGGTGTACTTCTTAAAGAAGAGTGTCTTGTTGATCGGATGGTTGAGCATGGTGTACTTCTTAAAGAAGAGTGTCTTGTTGATCGGATGGTTGAGCATGGTGTACTTAAAGAAGAGTGCCTTGTTGATTGGATGGTTGAGCATGGTGTACTTCTTAAAGAAGAGTGTCTTGTTGATCGGATGGTTGAGCATGGTGTACTTCTTAAAGAAGAGTGTCTTGTTGATCGGATGGTTGAGCATGGCGTACTTCTTAAAGAAGAGTGTCTTGTTGATCGGATGGTTGAGCATGGTGTACTTCTTAAAGAAGAGTGCCTTGTTGATTGGATGGTTGAGCATGGTGTACTTCTTAAAGAAGAGCGTCTTGTTGATCGGATGGTTGAGCATGGCGTACTTCTTAAAGAAGAGTGTCTTGTTGATCGGATGGTTGAGCATGGTGTACTTCTTAAAGAAGAGTGTCTTGTTGATCGGATGGTTGAGCATGGTGTACTTCTTAAAGAAGAGTGTCTGGTTGATCGGATGGTTGAGCATGGTGTACTTCTTAAAGACGAGTGTCTTGTTGATCGGATGGTTGAGCATGGTGTACTTCTTAAAGAAGAGTGTCTTGTTGATCGGATGGTTGAGCATGGTGTACTTCTTAAAGAAGAGTGTCTGGTTGATCGGATGGTTGAGCATGGTGTACTTCTTAAAGAAGAGTGTCTTGCTGATCGGATGGTTGAGCATGGCGTACTTCTTAAAGAAGAGAGTCTTGTTGATCGGATGGTTGAGCATGGCGTACTTCTTAAAGAAGAGTGTCTTGTTGATCGGATGGTTGAGCATGGTGTACTTCTTAAAGACGAGTGTCTTGTTGATCGTATGGTTGAGCATGGTGTACTTCTTAAAGAAGAGTGTCTTGTTGATCGGATGGTTGAGCATGGTATACTTCTTAAAGGAATGTTTATTCAAGTTATGCCGCTTTTTTCTCCGTCAACAAGGGTAACGATTTCAAATGTACTACCGTTTATTCCAAATTAGCTATTGGAGCGCGAGTTATTGCGCTTTGGGAAGTTCGCCAGTTCAATTAAGGTTGTCCCGTTGGGTTGCAAACACCCGGCGTTGAAACGGAGACAGGTGTTTATGTTTTTGGACTCACCGGAGCAGACTTTAGAGTTATCGTTTAAAATCAAGTATGACAATAGACTGTATATGGCTTTTGCTAGTACAGGTAGTCAACTGTGTTTTGAGTGTGGGGATATTGGTCATAAGCGACATGCTTGCCTGAAAAGGGAGAAGGCCGAGGGAGGGGCGCAGGTGGTCCTCTTAACGCCTGGGCCCACTGATGTAGGGAGAGGTGGGCCGACAGCGGTATAGCAGCCACAAGCACCTGTTGCTGAGGAACAAGTTATCTGTGTTGAGGGCACGGAGTTGCAACTTGCATTAGAGGGAAATGTTATGCAGCAGAAAAATATTGTAGAAGGTAAGGATGGATCTGAAGAGCCAGTTCTTCAGACTGGTGAGCAGGTGCCCAGTACGAGTGCTGGGGTAAAGGAGGGGGTTCATGTGGAGCTAGGCTCCCAGGTAGTGGAGGAGGTGCCCAATACGAGTGCTGGGGTAAAGGAGGGGATTCATGTGGAGATGCCCACTATGAGTAATGGGGTTCAGGTGGGGCTAGTCTCCCAGGTAGTGGAGGAGATGCCTGGTACGAGTGATGGGGTTCAGGTGGGGCTAGTCTCCCAGGTAGTGGAGGAGATGCCCACTATGAGTAATGGGGTTCAGGTGGGGCTAGTCTCCCAGGTAGTGGAGGAGATGCCTGGTACGAGTGACGGGGTGCAAGTGGGGAGTGTTGAAAGGGATGTGGTAGAGGGGAGTCAGTGGTCTGTGGTCTCAGCTGAGGATCAGGAGAAGGATATGGATACCTCTTTTGATATGATAGCAGCTGGTGACGACTCAATTTACGATCTAGAGGAGGTAAATGGGTTTCTGGATCAGACTTTTGGGAAATCTGTCAAATTGGCAGATTATTTTGATGTTGATAAGTTTGTGAGGTCAGCTGTGATGTTACAGAAGACGGTGGGGTTAGAACAATTGAGTGAGAAGAAGCGGTTTCGCTTGAGGAAATGTATTACTGCTGTTGCAGCAGCAAAGGGTGGTGGGAAATGTGTTCAGGTTAATAAGAGAAGATTAAAACAATGATGATGATCATGCTTCATAGGGTGTTTTTTTTCTCCTTGGTTTCTCTGTGGTTTCTTCTGCTTTTCTTTTCTCTTTTCTATGTGGAGGTACTAAGGGTAGGTTCTCTCAATATTAATGGGGGAAGGGACAGGAATAAGAGAGCTTGGGTATTAGAAGTAATATAACAGAAAAGGCTTAATGTAGTTTTCCTACAGGAGACACATAGTGATGAGGAAAATGAGGTTGACTGGGGTATGTGGTGGGAGGGGCAGCATATACTCAGTCATGGTTCTAATTTCAGTGTTGGGTTGGTAAACTTGTTTTCCTCAGGTTTAGGGGTGACTGTGGTATCTACAACAGAGATTGTCAAGGGTCGGGTTTCATTGGTCAAGGTGGATGTTATGTTTTTTAAATGTATTTCTTAAAATGTTTATGCTCTTAATGAGGGTGCAGGGCGTATTGCTGTATTTGATCAAATAAAGGAAACCTTAAGACAGTGTGATCAACAGGGGTGTATGGTTTTAGGGGGGGACTGGAACTGTACAGTGGATTTTACTGTTGATCGCACCGCTGAAGAACCTCACCTGCGGTCAGCCACTTGCCTGTCTGGCCTATAAACTGAGTTTGAGCTTTCTGATGTGTGTAGAGTAAGGAATGCAAAAGTTAGGCAGTACAAATGGCTAAAAATTAATGAAGGTCGTGTCAGTGCAGCAAGGTTAGACAGGTTGTATGTATCTGAGCAATACTGTAGTAGGGTTGGAAGGTTAGGCAAGTTGTATGTATCTGAGCAATACTGTAGTAGGGTTGGAAGGTCAGACAGGTTGTATGTATCTGAGCAATACTGTAGTAGGGTTGGAAAGTGTGCCATTACTCCTGTGGGTTTCTCTGATCATCATATTGTTACTGTTGATATTCACTTGTCCTGTCCACGAAGGTCATCACCTTACTGGTATTTTAATGTTAAATTGTTACATGATGTCATGTTTTGTGACAGGTTTTTGTTGTTTTGGGAAAAATGGAGGGTTATAAAAGGGAATTTCTACTCGGCCCTCTATAAGGCGGATGTTAGAAATATTATGAATAAATGAATAAACAATATTCTCATTTTAAATAGAACTGTAACTAAGTAAACTTATATTCTGTTTTATTATATCTGATTAACAATATGAGTTCATAAGAAGGGATTGTGTGACACAGACAAGGAGTAATTAAAGTTAATGAACACCATTCCAACTAGGAAGAAAGAAATGGGTTGTGGATTAAGTAAACAGATAAGGTAGTTAACCTATGGTTGAACCGACAAAACTTAGCTCTGGGGTGTTTTAGATAAGACAGTGAGTGCATTCCTAGGTTTTCTGTTAATTAGAACTGTCAGCTAAGTGGTGATCGATAATGTTGAGGGGTCAAAAGTTAATTAAATTATGTTGTGTGACCTGTAAGTGTGTTAGTAAATTAGAATGAACTTTTAATCTCACTTGATTCTAGGTCGGGAGGAGGGGATTCATTCTAGAAGCAATGAAATGACGTCATGTTATTGTATATAAACTGTTGCTCGTGGTAACGTGGGAGCGCGCTCCGAGAATAAATTATGTTACCTATTATTGAAAAGACTGGTCTCCGTCTATTTTATGCAAACAAGAATCTTACAAATTCTCATAAAATACAGTGCCTTGCGAAAGTATTCGGCCCCCTGGAACTTTGCGACCTATTGCCACATTTCAGGCTTCAAACATAAAGATATAAAACTGTATTTTTTGTGAAGAATCAACAACAAGTGGGACACAATCATGAAGTGGAACGACATTTCTTGGATATTTCAAACTTTTTTAACAAATCAAAAACTGAAAAATTGGGCGTGCAAAATTATTCAGCCCCTTTACTTTCAGTGCAGCAAACTCTCTCCAGAAGTTCAGTGAGGATCTCTAGATGATCCAATGTTGACCTAAATGACTAATGATGATAAATACAATCCACCTGTGTGTAATCAAGTCTCTGATCCAATGTTGACCTAAATGACTAATGATGATAAATACAATCCACCTGTGTGTAATCAAGTCTCCGTATAAATGCACCTGCACTGTGATAGTCTCAGAGGTCCGTCAAAAGCGCAGAGAGCATCATGAAGAACAAGGAACACACCAGGCAGGTCCGAGATACTGTTGTGAAGAAGTTTAAAGCCGGATTTGGATACAAAAAGATTTCCCAAGCTTTAAACATCCCAAGGAGCACTGTGCAAGCGATAATATTGAAATGGAAGGAGTATCAGACCACTGCAAATCTACCAAGACCTGGCCGTCCCTCTAAACCTTCAGCTCATACAAGGAGAAGACTGATCAGAGATGCAGCCAAGAGGCCCATGATCACTCTGGATGAACTGCAGAGATCTACAGCTGAGGTGGGAGACTCTGTCCATAGGACAACAATCAGTCATATATTGCACAAATCTGGCCTTTATGGAAGAGTGGCAAGAAGAGTGGCCATTTCTTAAAGATATCCATAAAAAGTGTCGTTTAAGCCACCTGGGAGACACACCAAACATGTGGAAGAAGGTGTTCTGGTCAGATGAAACCAAAATTGAACTTTTTGGCAACAATGCAAAACGTTATGTTTGGCGTAAAAGCAACACAGCTGAACACACCATCCCCACTGTCAAACATGGTGGTGGCAGCATCATGGTTTGGGCCTGCTTTTCTTCAGCAGGGACAGGGAAGATGGTTAAAATTGATGGGAAGATGGATGGAGCCAAATACAGGACCATTCTGGAAGAAAACCTGATGGAGTCTGCAAAAGACCTGAGACTGGGACGGAGATTTGTCTTCCAACAAGACAATGATCCAAAACATAAAGCAAAATCTACAATGGAATGGTTCAAAAATAAACATATCCAGGTGTTAGAATGGCCAAGTCAAAGTCCAGACCTGAATCCAATCGAGAATCTGTGGAAAGAACTGAAAACTGCTGTTCACAAATGCTCTCCATCCAACCTCACTGAGCTCGAGCTGTTTTGCAAGGAGGAATGGGAAAAAATGTCAGTCTCTCGATGTGCAAAACTGATAGAGACATACCCCAAGTGACTTACAGCTGTAATCGCAGCAAAAGGTGGCGCTACAAAGTATTAACTTAAGGGGGCTGAATAATTGTGCACGCCAATTTTTCAGTTTTTGATTTGTTAAAAAAGTTTGAAATATCCAATAAATGTCGTTCCACTTCATGATTGTGTCCCACTTGTTGTTGATTCTTCACAAAAAAATACAGTTTTATATCTTTATGTTTGAAGCCTGAAATGTGGCAAAAGGTCGCAAAGTTCAAGGGGGCCGAATACTTTCGCAAGGCACTGTAGATGAAGGGAATTCAATTAATGAATACATATTGGTATAATTCAATTACAGTAACAGCGGAGGATTGTGACTCTCTGTGTACTGAACAGTTGTTACATGGTCTTCCTCAATTGGGATCTGAGCAGAGAGTTGCATTGGACTCTGACATTACACTGCAAGAGCTGTCCACAGCAGTTATGCAGCTCTCAACAAGCCGAGCCCCTGGCATCGATGGTTTACCATCTTAGTTATATAAGCACTTTGGGGGGTCTATTGGGGATGATTTTTATGAAGTGGTGTGTGAATCTTGTCATGAGGGTTCTCTCCCTGTATCCTGTCAACGTGCGGTCACTGTTACCAAAAAAGGGGGATTTGGCTTTCATAAAAAAATTGGAGACCTGTTGCTTTGCTGTGCGCAGAATACAATATTGTTTCTAAATGTCTCTCAAACAGGTTGAAAGAGTATCTGGGATTGTTGGTCCACAAGGACCAGTTCTACTGTGTACCTGATCGCTCTATCATTGATAACTTGTTTTAGACATTTGTAAACTGTCTGATGTCAATGTGGGTTTACTTTCTTTGGATAAGGAGAAGGCTTTTGATCGTGTGGACAGCTAGTACTTGTTTAAAACGATGAAAGCCTTTGTGTTTGGGGATGTTTTTTTGTCTTGGATGAATTTACTGTATACTGGGGCCTCGTGTATGGTGAAGGTGGGTGGTGGTTTGAGTTGCCCCATCCCTGTCCAAAGGGGCATCAGGCAGGGATGCCCAACTTCAGGGCAGTTATATAGTCTGGTGATTGAACCAATGCTTTATTTTTTAAGAGCGAAGCTTACTAGTTTCTCTGTGAGGGGTGTAATGAAGGGTCCCACAATAGCACTGTCTGTGTATGCAGATGACGTGATTGTTTTTATCACAGGGGGTGAGGATGTTAAGGTTCTCTCAAATGCTTTAAAGGTGTATGAGGGGGCCTCCTCAGCTAGAGTCAATTGGGGAAAGAATGAAGTCCTGTGCTAAGATCAGCTTCAGATGGGGTCCGCTCCACGGTTACCAGGGGGGCTTCAGTGGGGCAGAGATGGGATGAAGACTTTGTTTTTTTTTCTAGTCTTCGATGTCTTTCAGAAAAAGACCTGGGAGGGTGTATAGGAGAAGGTGTGAGCCAGACTGTCAAGATGGAAATGGGTGCTGCCCCAGCTGTCTTATAGGGGAAGGGTACTGGTAGCTAATAATCTTTCTGCCTCTACCCTGTGGCACAGACTAATGATTTTGCAGCCACCAAAGGGTCTGATACAAGAGCTTCAGAGGACCCTTGTCAATTTGTGTAGTGTCCAAATCTGATCAGTGGAAGGAGGGTCTGGATTATGTGTTCCCTGCACTGATTGTTAGTGCTGCGATGGGGGCATTTGAGGAGGACGTGGGGATGCTGCTTTCCTTCGATACCCCGGAGCTGGGGGAGTTCAAGGAGGTGGGAAATAAAGGTGTCCCATGCCTCTTCCCTGGAAGGGGTAAAATCGACGAGGTGGGCGGGTGTGCTTGGTCCAGGTGCCTCTCCAAAAGGCTGTTGGCGATCATTATATAAACTGCCTATTGATAAGAGGACAGCTGACCTCCAATGGAGGATAATACATGGATCTATAGCCACCAACATGCATCTGGTACACCTGGACCCTACTGTTGGGTAGGGGTATCCATTCTGTGCTGAGTCTGAATCTCTGGCACATCTGTTTTTACTGTGTACTAGGTTGGTCGGGATGATTGACCTGATCACTAATTGGTTCTCAGCATTGGGAAAGGTTTTCTCTTCCCAACTGTATATATTTGGGCCAAAGTACATGTATAGTCAAAAGGGTGTAGTTGTGTTGCTTAATTTGTATTAGGGGCAGCAAAATTAGCGATATGGAAGACCCGAAAGCACAGTATTCGGGGACAGGGGTCTGTGGATGTGGTGGGAATGCTGGAGGGAATGTTGGCAGTGAGACTAAGGGTGGAGTTTGCCTATTATAAACTTGTCAACAATATTGATCTGTTTTTGAGTATATGGGGTTTTCAGAGGTTGTTGTGTTTAGTTACTGTGGAGGAGGAATTGGAGTTGCGTTTTTAATTGATGTGTAACTATGGTTTTGTATGAGTATTTATTGTGTTGGGGGCTCCCAGACCCAATAGAGATTATTTACACAAAAAAAAAAATCTCTCTCTCTCTCTCTATTTATCTCCCTCCCTCCCTTCCTCTCTCCCTCTCCCTGCCTGGGACACAGAGGCTGACAACAGATATGTCTCTAATTGCTGAGAGGGATGCTCTAGCAGTGTCTCTGTCTCCTCTCCCCCGCTCCCTCTCCTTATGGCCCTACCACTAGCTAACGACTCCAGAGCCCCAATCACAGCACCTAATTAATGGCCTTATCACCCACAATCAGCATGCAGCAGGGAGAGGAAGAGAGGGGAGATGGAGGGAGAGGAAGACAGGGGAGATGGAGGGACAGGGAGAGGAAGAGAGGGGAGATGGAGGGACAGGGAGAAGAAGAGAGGGGAGCTGGAGGGACAGGGATAGGAAGACAGGGGAGATGGAGGGACAGGGAGAGGAAGAGAGGGGAGATGGAGGGACAGGGAGAGGAAGAGAGGGGAGATGGAGGGACATGAAGAGAGGGGAGATGGAGGGACATGAAGAGAGGGGAGATGGAGGGACATGAAGAGAGGGGAGATGGAGGGACAGGGAGAGGAAGAGAGGGGAGATGGAGGGACAGGGAGAAGAAGAGAGGGGAGATGGAGGGACAGGGAGAGGAAGACAGGGGAGATGGAGGGACAGGGAGAGGAAGAGAGGGGAGGAAGGATGGTGGGAGGAAGGACGGTGGGAGGAAGGAAGGTGAGGAATGTGATAGCGATGAAGGTGAGTGCTAATGAGGGTGGAGAGAGAGAGCGAGGTGAGACAGATAAAGATAGGTAGAGAGGAGAGATGGAGAGAGAGACAGAGAGAGACATACAGAGAGAGAGAGAAACATTGTCACAGAGAGACAGCCAGCAAGAAAGAAAGAGAGAGAGAGAGAGAGAGAGAGATAAATACTGAGATGGCTTGAGAGAGAGAGAGAGAGATAAACATTGTCACAGAGATACAGCCAGCAAGAAAGAAAGAGAGAGAGAGAGAGAGCTAAATACTGAGATGGCTTGAGAGATGGCTTGAGAGAGAGCGAGAGAGAGCGAGAGAGAGCGAGAGAGAGAGAGAGAGAGAGAGAGAGAGAGAGAGAGAGAGAGAGAGAGAGAGACAATGAGGTAACGAGAGAGAAATATAGAGATAGAAAGATGGGGCTAGGGAACTTCAGTCTATCTCCTGTGTACTGCCCACACTTTCTGTGCACCTCTTCAGAATCAACTGAAGATATTACCATGCAGCCAGCATTCCATCATTAGGATTTAATAATTTCATCTTCCTCCTCCAGTGGCTTTATCCCTTGGCCTCTCAGTTCTTCTCTGCAGCACAGCCCCGGTGAATAATTAATAATTAACCACAGCCGTGAGCGGTGAGATGAGCAACACACACACACACACACACACACACACACACACACACACACACACACACACACACACACACACACACACACACACACACACACACACACACACACACACACACACACACACACACACACACACACACATGGACAATGTGTAACATACGTTCACACACACGGACACAGAAGCAGGCATTTAAACACGCACTAGCATTCACACACACATTCAGGAATACACATATAATATCTTTATTAATCAACACACACACAGACCCAGACACACACAGTCTCTATCTAATTCCCTCCTGGCTTTTTAGTAAAGATCACAGAGGGAGTAAAGGCAGGGAGGGGAAAGGAGGAGAGAGGAGAGAGAAGAAAAAAAATAGGAGAGTGACGAGGAGAGCGAGGAGGAGAGAGAGGGGGAGAGAGAGGTGAGGGAAAGAGGAGGAGAGAGAGGACGGGAGAAAGGATGAGAGAGGAGAGAAAGGAGGGGAGAGGGAGAGAGAGGAGGGGAGAGGGGAGGGGAGGGGAGGGGAGAGAGGAAGGGGAGGAGAGAGTAGATTGGCAGAGAGAGAGGAGAGAGAGGAGAGAGAGGATGAGAGAGGATGAGAGAAGAGGAGAGAAGCGGAGAGCGAGAGGAGGAGAAAGAGGAGGAGAGAGAGGAGTGGAGAGAGGATGAGTGAGCAGGAGTGAGGTAGAGTGATGAAGAGAGAGAGGAGGTGTGAAAGGAGGTTAGAAGAGGAGAGGAGAGGAGAGGAGGAGATAGAGGAGGGGAGAGGAGGAGTGAGGAAGAGAGAGAGGAAGTGAGAAGAGGAGGAGAAAGAGGAGGGGAGAGGAGGAGAGAAGGGGTGAGGATGAGATAGAGAGGAGGATAGATGAGTAGAGATAGGAGAGAGAAGATGAAAGAGAGGAGGGGAGAAAGGAGGTGAGGAGAGGAGGAGATAGAGGTTAGAGGGGAGGAGAGAGGAGGGCAGGGAGGGGAGAGGAGGGGAGAGAGGAGGGGAGGGGTGGGAAGGGAGAGAGGAGGGGAGG
The DNA here is from genome assembly GCF_045791955.1 of Oncorhynchus clarkii lewisi. NCBI lineage: Eukaryota > Metazoa > Chordata > Actinopteri > Salmoniformes > Salmonidae > Oncorhynchus > Oncorhynchus clarkii. Next base: position 82,399,748 of record NC_092150.1, read on the forward strand.
CCAGGGAGGGGAGAGGAGGTGAGGCAGGGGAGAGGAGGAGAGAGGAGGGGAGGGGATGGGCCTGTCTGGGTCTGGACAGGAAGACGTGCTGGGTAATCTCAGTCATTTGTATCTTTTTGTCTCCCCCCCCCTCTGTCTCTCTCGATCGCTCTTTCTCTGTCACTGTCTGTCTTTTTCTGTCTCTCTCTCCTCTCTTCCTCTTTCTCCCCCTTTTTATCTCTCTCTCTTTTTGACTTGAGCATCCAGCCCAGCATTATGAAACTGGGTCTGACTGAGAGGGCTGACCGCAGTACTTCTCCGTGTGGCTCCTACCAAGGGTTGGTTTAGCTTTAAGTTCAACTGTGGGAGGAAGCTTATCTCAAGGCAATACATGCTGCCGCCTTCAGTGTCTGTCTGTGGATTGGTCCTGCAATTCAAACTATTTTCAGATTTAACACTACCACTCCGGTGGAGGGCCAGCTCTGGCAATCCACTCTGAACCCTTTTGGAATATTCTTAAATGGCTGTTACACACTGCATCCTACCGATGGCTGTTACACACTACATCCTACCGATGGCTGTTACACACTACATCCTACCGATGGCTGTTACACACTACATCCTACCGATGGCTGTTACACACTACATCCTACCGATGGCTGTTACACACTACATCCTAACGTCCCATTCATATCAAACATCTACTGTTAAATTACTAGGTCTATCCACTGCTGTACAAAAATCCTATTTTCCACGGTCCTTCCGGATACGAACTAGTGACCTATCAAAACTCTTGAATTCTGCATTTTAGTCTCTCACTGGCCAAGTACAGTAGTTCCACGTTAGGATAGGATGAACTTTCATGTTCCCGAGGAGAAAATTGTCTAGACACAACCTGCTTCATAATAATAATTTCTAATAATTGATTATTAATACTTATGCCAGGCCCGCTGTGGACACGTGTTCGAGCCATTTAAACGGTTGGGAGGTTACAAATTAGCACCAGTGTGTAGTAGAAGTTATAATAAATGATGCACAACTGCCCGAGGGTTCCCTAATTGTGACCACTGGAGTCCTGACTGCTGACGCTGCTAGTTTTCCTGTATGTTTATAGTGATACATAGTTTTCCTGTATCTTTATAGTGACACATAGTTTTCCTGTATCTTTATAGTGACACATAGTTTTCCTATATCTTTATAGTGGCACATAGTTTTCCTGTATCTTTATAGTGATACATAGTTTTCCTGTATCTTTATAGTGACACATAGTTTTCCTGTATCTTTATAGTGACACATAGTTGTCCTGTATCTTTATAGTGACATAGTTTTCCTGTATGTTTATAGTGACATAGTTTTCCTGTATCTTTATAGTGATAATTAGTTTTCCTGTATCTTTATAGTGACACATAGTTTTCCTGTATCTTTATAGTGACACATAGTTTTCCTGTATGTTTATAGTGACACATAGTTTTCCTGTATCTTTATAGTGATAATTAGTTTTCCTGTATGTTTATAGTGACATAGTTTTCCTGTATCTTTATAGTGATAATTAGTTTTCCTGTATCTTTATAGTGACACATAGTTTTCCTGTATCTTTATAGTGACACATAGTTTTCCTGTATGTTTATAGTGACACATAGTTTTCCTGTATCTTTATAGTGATAATTAGTTTTCCTGTATCTTTATAGTGACATAGTTTTCCTGTATCTTTATAGTGATACATAGTTTTCCTGTATCTTTATAGTGACACATAGTTTTCCTGTATCTTTATAGTGATACATAGTTTTCCTGTATCTTTATAGTGACATAGTTTTCCTGTATCTTTATAGTGACACATAGTTTTCCTGTATCTTTATAGTGACACATAGTTGTCCTGTATCTTTATAGTGACATAGTTTTCCTGTATGTTTATAGTGACATAGTTTTCCTGTATCTTTATAGTGATAATTAGTTTTCCTGTATCTTTATAGTGACATAGTTTTCCTGTATCTTTATAGTGACACATAGTTTTCCTGTATCTTTATAGTGACACATAGTTTTCCTGTATCTTTATAGTGACACATAGTTTTCCTGTATGTTTATAGTGACACATAGTTTTCCTGTATCTTTATAGTGATAATTAGTTTTCCTGTATCTTTATAGTGACATAGTTTTCCTGTATCTTTATAGTGATACATAGTTTTCCTGTATCTTTATAGTGATACATAGTTTTCCTGTATCTTTATAGTGACACATAGTTTTCCTGTATCTTTATAGTGACACATAGTTTTCCTGTATCTTTATAGTGACACATAGTTTTCCTGTATCTTTATAGTGACATAGTTTTCCTGTATCTTTATAGTGACACATAGTTTTCCTGTATCTTTATAGTGATACATAGTTTTCCTGTATCTTTATAGTGACACATAGTTTTCCTGTATCTTTATAGTGACATAGTTTTCCTGTATCTTTATAGTGACACATAGTTTTCCTGTATCTTTATAGTGATACATAGTTTTCCTGTATCTTTATAGTGACACATAGTTTTCCTGTATCTTTATAGTGATACATATAGTTTTCATAGTTTTCCTGTATCTTTATAGTGACACATAGTTTTCCTGTATCTTTATAGTGACATAGTTTTCCTGTATCTTTATAGTGACACATAGTTTTCCTGTATCTTTATAGTGATACATAGTTTTCCTGTATCTTTATAGTGATACATAGTTTTCCTGTATCTTTAGTGACACATAGTTTTCCTGTATCTTTATAGTGACATAGTTTTCCTGTATGTTTATAGTGACTCATAGTTTTCCTGTATGTTTATAGTGATAATTAGTTTTCCTGTATCTTTATAGTGACATAGTTTTCCTGTATTTAGTTTTCCTGTATGTTTATAGTGACACATAGTTTTCCTGTATCTTTATAGTGACATAGTTTTCCTGTATGTTTATAGTGACACATAGTTTTCCTGTATCTTTATAGTGACACATAGTTTTCCTGTATCTTTATAGTGACATAGTTTTCCTGTATGTTTATAGTGACACATAGTTTTCCTGTATGTTTATAGTGATACATAGTTTTCCTGTATCTTTATAGTGACATAGTTTTCCTGTATCTTTATAGTGATACATAGTTTTCCTGTATCTTTATAGTTAGTTTTCCTGTATCTTTATAGTGACACATAGTTTTCCTGTATCTTTATAGTTAGTTTTCCTGTATCTTTATAGTGACATAGTTTTCCTGTATCTTTATAGTGACACATAGTTTTCCTGTATGTTTATAGTTAGTTTTCCTGTATCTTTATAGTGACATAGTTTTCCTGTATCTTTATAGTGATACATAGTTTTCCTGTATCTTTATAGTGACATAGTTTTCCTGTATCTTTATAGTGACACATAGTTTTCCTGTATCTTTATAGTGACACATAGTTTTCCTGTATCTTTATAGTGATACATAGTTTTCCTGTATCTTTATAGTGATACATAGTTTTCCTGTATCTTTATAGTGACACAGTTTTCCTGTATGTTTATAGTGATACATAGTTTTCCTGTATCTTTATAGTGATACATAGTTTTCCTGTATCTTTATAGTGACACATAGTTTTCCTGTATGTTTATAGTGATACATAGTTTTCCTGTATCTTTATAGTGACATAGTTTTCCTGTATGTTTATAGTGATAATTATTTTTCCTGTGTGTTCATAGTGGTACATAGTTTTCCTGTATGTTCATAGTGGTAATGTGTTCTGGAGAAAGCTGGAGAAAGTGAGTTTGATGAATTTGGAAAGAGGTTGCTAGGCAGGGGTATAGTTGTGTGTGTATGTGAGTGGGGGGGTCACACAGAGCACATAGTCTGACACGTCAGCCTGCATACAGCAGCTGTGTCACCCAGAGAGAGACAGTTATCTTTACAGAAATAGAAACCCTGCATCATTAAATTAATGAACAACGAGACCTTTTCATAACGTGTTGCAAAATGAATGGGAGCACTGTGACCTTTGTATTAAATCCATGATGAGAATACGCAGGAACGTCATTAAGAATGTGGAATGGTGAAGAGGACATTGGAACATTGATCAGGTAAGCTGCAGACACAATCTGCGTCCCAAATCCCAGCCTTTTCCCTATATAGTGCACTACTTTTGACTGCTCCATTCGGCTCTCTCCACCTATCACACACACAGTCAGACATTGGTGCTTTGGGCTTGGTCAAAAGTAGTGCACTAGATAGGGAATAGGGTTCCATTTGGGACACTTCGTGCTGTGAAGTGAGAGGTGGACATCATGCTAACCTAATGAAGCAGGGAACCAGCTAAACAGTCACCTTATGATTCACCTCATCCCCAGGCTAATTGCCACCGCATTTATCCGGCTCATCATGATACATCTCTTCAAAGGTCCATTAAGTCATTTTGTGAACCGGCAGACAGATTTCAGATAGAAATGCTAGTTAACGATCTGTCAATCTCATCGAAAACAGGTTTGATAAGCAGTAGATCAGTCGATGTGCTATGTGCTATACTATTTCCATGTGTCTCATCCGTAGGTTTAGTTTTTGCTTGTTTTTAAGTTTCTCTTTTGTACATCCAGATTCAAACAGCTGAAAATACTATATTTTTGATTATTGAAAATATATTTCACAGGGGTTTAGATGGTATAGTGATTTTCTACATTGCTTGCAATGTCACATAAATTGAAATCAGGCAAACAATATAGAAAACAGGGAAATTGTGGAGCTATTTCTACATATTGCAACTTTAACACTGAGGCTTCTGACAGAATACCACCACCAGACAGACCTTTGTTACTGTTTGTTTTCTTTCAGATAATTTAGCTGGGATTGATTGAGCTTGTCTGGTGCACTGGAAGCAATGGAACCATTCCAAAAGAAATCTGGCACTCCAGACAAACATAATCAAATGCTGAACATATTTAGAAGATATCAACCCATGTCAGACACCAGACTAACACTCTAAATATGTTTATTAGGATGAAAGCTTATCTGTCTGTTAGTGGTTAGTTTTGGACTTCTCTTGGCAGTCCTATAGTTCGCTCTGCTCACTTGCATCGTTACATATGAAATATATATGATGAGATGCGTTTGGGGATGGTTTGTAGGTCTACCCGGCAATATATATAATAATATATAATATATCAATATTGCAGCAATATATTTCCACTCCTGTTTTGATCAATAGATTATATATACTGGCTCCACAGCTCCCATACCTCACACACACGTTACACTTTGATGTATTGATAAGAAAATATGTCTACAGTCTTCAAATCCAACAACATCAGTCAGCCTGTTACAGTGATTCTGTACCCAACAGAATATCTGCTAGGTCTGAATATAAGCTTTACCAGGTTGGTTATACTTTTTTTATTTTATTTTATTTCACCTTTATTTAACCAGGTAGGGTAGTTGAGAACAAGTTCTCATTTACAACTGCGACCTGGCCAAGATAAAGCAAAGCAGTGTGACACAAACAACAACCCAGAGTTACACATGGAGTAAAACAAACATACAGTCAATAATACAGTAGAAAAAAATCTATATACAGTGTGCAAATGAGGTAAGATAATGGAGGTAAAGCAATAAATATGCCATAGTGGCGGAATAATTACAATTTAGCAATTAAACACTGGAGTGATAGATGTGCAGAAGATGAAAGTGAAAGTAGAGATACTGGGGTGCAAAGGAGCAAAAAAATAAAAAATAACAGTATGGGTATGAGGTAGTTGGATGGGCTATTTACAGATGAGCTATGTACCTTTGCAGTGATCTGTGAGATGCTCTGACAGCTGGTGCTTAAAGTTAGTGAGGGAGATATGAGTCTCCAGCTTCAGTGATTTTTGCAATTAATTCCAGTCATTGGCAGCAGAGAACTGGAAGGAAAGGCGGCCAAAGGAGGAATTGGCTTTGGGGGTGACCAGTGAAATATACCTGCTGGAGTGCGTGCTACGGGTGGGTGCTGCTATGGTGACCAGTGAGCTGAGATAAGGAGGAGCTTTACCTAGTAAAAGACTTATAGATGACCTGGAGCCAGTGGGTTTGGCACCGAATATGAAGCGAGGGCCAGCCAATGTAGTACAGTGCCCTGCGAAAGTATTCGGCCCCCTTGAACTTTGCGACATTTTGCCACATTTCAGGCATCAAACATAAAGATATAAAACTGTATTTTTTTGTGAGAAATCAACAGCAACGACATTTATTGGATATTTCAAACTTTTTTAACAAATCAAAAACTGAAAAATTGGGCGTGCAAAATTATTCAGCCCCTTTACTTTCAGTGCAGCAAACTCTCTCCAGAAGTTCAGTGAGGATCTCTGAATGATCCAATGTTGACCTAAATGACTAATGATGATAAATACAATCCACCTGTGTGTAATCAAGTCTCCGTATAAATGCACCTGCACTGTGATAGTCTCAGAGGTCCGTTAAAAGCGCAGAGAGCATCATAAAGAACAAGGAACACACCAGGCAGGTCCAAGATACTGTTGTGAAGAAGTTTAAAGCCGGATTTGGATACAAAAAGCTTTCCCAAGCTTTAAACATCCCAAGGAGCACTGTGCAAGCGATAATATTGAAATGGAAGGAGTATCAGACCACTGCAAATCTACCAAGACCTGGCCGTACATCTAAACTTTCAGCTCATACAAGGAGAAGACTGATCAGAGATGCAGCCAAAAGGCCCATGATCACTCTGGATGAACTGCAGAGATCTACAGCTGAGGTGGGTGACTCTGTCCATAGGACAACAATCAGTCGTATATTGCACAAATCTGGCCTTTATGGAAGAGTGGCAAGAAGAAAGCCATTTCTTAAAGATATCCATAAAAAGTGTCGTTTAAAGTTTGCCACAAGCCACCTGGGAGACACACCAAACATGTGGAAGAAGGTGCTCTGGTCAGATGAAACCAAAATTGAACTTTTTGGCAACAATGCAAAACGTTATGTTTGGCGTAAAAGCAACACAGCTGAACACATCATCCCCACTGTCAAACATGGTGGTGGCAGCATCATGGTTTGGGCCTGCTTTTCTTCAGCAGGGACAGGGAAGATGGTTAAAATTGATGGGAAGATGGATGGAGCCAAATACAGGACCATTCTGGAAGAAAACCTGATGGAGTCTGCAAAAGACCTGAGACTGGGACGGAGATTTGTCTTCCAACAAGACAATGATCCAAAACATAAAGCAAAATCTACAATGGAATGGTTCAAAAATAAACATATCCAGGTGTTAGAATGGCCAAGTCAAAGTCCAGACCTGAATCCAATCGAGAATCTGTGGTAAGAACTGAAAACTGCTGTTCACAAATGCTCTCCATCCAACCTCACTGAGCTCGAGCTGTTTTGCAAGGAGGAATGGGAAAAAATGTCAGTCTCTCGATGTGCAAAACTGATAGAGACATACCCCAAGCGACTTACAGCTGTAATCGCAGCAAAAGGTGGCGCTACAAAGTATTAACTTAAGGGGGCTGAATAATTTTGCACGCCCAATTCTTCAGTTTTTGATTTGTTAAAAAAGTTTGAAATATCCAATAAATGTCGTTCCACTTCATGATTGTGTCCCACTTGTTGTTGATTCTTCACAAAAAAATACAGTTTTATATCTTTATGTTTGAAGCCTGAAATGTGGCAAAAGGTCGCAAAGTTCAAGGGGGCCGAATACTTTCGCAAGGCACTGTATATGGCACTTTGGTGACAAAACGGATGGCACTGTGATAGACTGCATCCAATTTCCTGAGTAGAGTGTTGGAGGCTATTTTGTCAATTACATCGTCGAAGTTAAGGATCGGCAGGATAGTTAATTTTACGAGGTTATGTTGGGCAGCATGAGTGAAGGAGGCTTTGTTGCGAAATAGGAAGCCGATTCTAGATTTAATTTTGGATTGGAGATGCTTAATGTGAGTCTGGAAGGAGAGTTTACAGTCTAACCAGACACCTATGTATTTGTAGTTGTCCACATATTCTAAGTCAGAACCATCCAGAGTAGTGATGCTGGATGGGCAGGCAGGTGCGGGCAGCGATCAGTTGAAGAGCATGCATTTAGTTTTACATGCATTTAAGAGCAGTTGGAGGCCACAGAAGGAGAGTTGTATGGAGGTGTCCAAAGAAGGGCCAGGAGTGTACAGAATGGTGTCATCTGCGTAGAGGTGGATCAGATCACTAGCAGCAAGAGCAACATAATTTATAAATACAGAGAAAAGAGTCGGCCAGAGAACTGAACCCTGTGGCAACCCCAAAGAGACTGCCAGAGGTCTGGACAACAGGCCCTCCGATTTGACACACTGAACTCTGTCTGAGAAGTAATAGGTGAACCAGTCAAGGCAGTCATTTGAGAAACTAACGATGTTGAGTCTGCCAATAAGAATGTGGTGATTTGAAAGAGTTGAAAACCTTGGCCAGGTCGATGAATACAGCTTCACAGTATTGTCTCCTATCGACGGTGGTTATGATATCGTTTAGGACCTTGAGCGTGGCTGAGGTGCACCCATGACCAGCTCGGAAACCAGATTGCATAGTGGAGAAGGTACAGTGGGATTCGAAATGGTCGGTGATCTGTTTGGTAACTTGGCTTTTGAAGACCTTAGAAAGGCAGGGTAGGATAGTCTGTAGCAGTTTGGGTCTAGAGTGTCTCCCCCTTTGAGGAGGGGGATGACCGCGGCAGCTTTCCAATCTTTGGGGATCTCAGACGATACGAAAGAGGTTGAACAGGCTAGTAATAGGGGTTGCAACAATTTAGGCTGATCATTTTAAAAATAGGGTCCAGATTGTCTAGCCCTGCTGATTTGTATTGGTCCAGATTTTTCAGCTCTTTCAGAACATCAGCTATTTGGATTTGGGTGAAGGAGAAATGGGGAGGCTTGGGCAAGTTGCTGTAGGGGGTGCAGGGCTGTTGACTAGGGTATAGGGTGGCCAGGTGGAAGCTTGGCCAGCTGTAGAAAAATTCTTATTGAAATTCTAAATTATTGTGGATTTACCGGTGGTGACAGTGTTTCCTAGCCTCAGTGCAGTGGGTAGCTGGGAGGAGGTGCTCTTTGTCTTCATGGACTTTACAGCGTCCCAGAACCTTTTGGAGTTTGTGCTGCAGGATGCAAATTTCTGTTTGAAAAAGCTAACCTTTGCTTTCCTAACTGCCTGTGTATATTGGTTCCTATCTTCCCTGAAAAGTTTCATATCACGGGGGCTATTCGATGCTAATGCCGTACACCACAGGATGCTTTTGTGCTGGCAGTCAGGTAAGGAGTGAACCACGGGCATGCTTATTTAAGATTGTGAGGAAAGCACTTTTAAAGAACAACCAGACATCTTCTACTAACAGAATGAAGTCAATATCCTGCCAGGTCGATTAGAAATGCCTGCTCACTGAAGTATTTAAGAGAGTGTTTGACAGTGATGAGGGAGAGTGGATCAAAGAATCACCAGCAACAAGAGCGACATCATTGATGTATACGGAGAAGAGGGTCGGCCCGAGAATTGAACCCTGTGGCACTCCCATAGAGGCTGCCAGAGGTCCGGACAACAGGCCCGCCGATTTGACACACTGAACTCTATCAGAGAAGTAGTTGGTGAACCAGGCGAGGCAATCATTTGAGAAAACAAGGCTTTTGAGTCTGCCAATAAGAATGTTGTGATTGACAGAGTCGAAAGCCTTAGCCAGGTCGATGAATACAGCTGCACAGTAATGTCTCTTATAGATGGCGGTTATGATATTGTTTAGTATCTTGAGCGTGGCTGAGGTGCACCCATGACTAGCTCTGAAACCAGATTGCATAGCAGAGAAGGTACGGTGGGATTTGAAATGGTCGGTAATTTGTTAACTTGGCTTTCAAAGAACTTAGAAAGGCAGGGTAGAATAGATATAGGTCTGCAGCAGTTTGGGTCTAGAGTGTCTCCCCCTTTGAAGAGGGGGATGACTGCGGCAGCTTTCCAATCTTTGGGAATCTCATGCGATACGAAAGAGAGGTTGAACAGGCTAGTAATAGAAGTTGCAACAATTTCGGCAGATCATTTTAAAAAGAGAGGGTCCAGATTGTCTAGCCCGGCTGATTTGTAGGGGTCCAGATTTTGCAGCTCTTTCAGAACATCAGCTATCTGGATTTGGGGAGGCTTGGGTGAGTTGCTCTGGGGGGTGGAGGGCTGTTGATCGGGGTAGGGGTAGCCAGGTGGAAAGCATGGCCAGACGTCGATTTATCGGTGGTGACAGTGTTTCTTAGCCTCAGTGGAGTGGGAAGCTGGGAGGAGGTGCTCTTATTCTCCATGGACTTTACAGTGTCCCAGAACGTTTTTGAGTTTGTGCTAGAGGATGCAAATTTCTGCTTGAAAAAGCTAGCCTTAGCTTTCCTAACTGCCTGAGTATATTGGTTTCTAACTTCCCTGAAAAGTTGCATATCACAGGGGCTGTTCGATGCTAATGCAGAACGCCACAGGATGTTTTTGTGCTGTTCAAGGACAGTCGGGTCTGGAGAGAACCAAGGGCAATATCTGATCCTGGTTCTACATTTTTTGAACAAGGCATGCTTATTTAAGATGGTGAGGAAGGCACTTTTAAAGAATAACCAGGCATCCTCTACTCACGGGATGAGGTCACTATCCTTCCAGGATACCCGGGCCAGGTCGATTAGAAAGGCCTGCTTGCTGAAGTGCTTTAGGGAGCATTTGACAGTGATGAGGGGTGGTTGTTTGACCGCAGACCCGTTATGGACGCAAGCAATGAGGCAGTGATCACTGAGATCCTGGTTGAAAACAGAGGAGGTGTATTTGGAGGGCAGGTTGGTTAGGATGATGTCTATGAGGGTGCCGGTGTTTATCGATTTGGGGTTGTACCTGGTAGGTTCATTGATAATTTGTGAAAGATTGAGGGCATCAAGCTTAGATTGTAGGATGGCCGAGGTGTTAAGCATGTCCCAGTTTAGGTCACCTAACAGCACGAGCTCTGAAGATAGATGGGGGGCAATCAATTCACATACGGTGTCCAGGGCACAGCTGGGGGCAGAAGGTGGTCTATAGCAAGGTGGTCTATTTTTAAAAGTAGAATCTCAAATTGTTTGGGCACAGACCTGGATAGTAAGACAGAACTCTACAAGCTATCTCTGCAGTAGATTGCAACTCCGCCCCGTTAGGCAGTTCTATCTTGTCGGAAAATGTTATAGTTAGGGACGGAAATGTCAGGGTTTTTGGTGGCCTTCCTAATCCAGGATTCAGACATGGCTCAGACATCCGGGTTGGCAAAGTGTGCTAAAGCAGTGAATAAAACAAACTTAGGAAGGAGGCTTCTAATGTTAACATGCATGAATCCAAGGCCTTTTTGGTTACAAAAGTCAACAAATGAGAGCGCCTGGGGAATGGGAGTGGAGCTAGGCACTGCAGGGCCTGACCTCTACATCACCAGAGGAGGAGTAGGATAAGGGTACGGCTAAAGGCTATAAGAACTGGTTGTCTAGTACGTTCAGAACAGAGAGTAAATGGAGCAGGTTTCTGCGCGCGGTAGAATAGATTCAATGCATAATGTACAGACAAAGGTATGGTAGGATATGAATACAGTGGAGGTAAACCTAGACATTGACTGACGATAAGAGAATAATTGTCTCTAGAGACATTAATTAAACCAGGTGAGGTCACAGCATGTGTGGGAGGTGGGACAAAAGGGTTAGCTAAGGTATATTGAGCAGGGCTGGAGGCTCTACAGTGAAATAAAACAATAATCACAAACCAAAACAGCAATGGACAAGGCATATTGACATTAGGGAGAGGCATGCATAGCTGAGTGATCATAGGGACCGGTGGGTAGTTAGGCAAGATGGAGACACAGTGATTCAGACAGCTAGAGGGCCGGGGCTAGCAGAAGGGCCTTAGGGGGACGTCGCGACAGAAGAAGTGTGTTGTAGCCCCCTCGTGCGGTTACGTCGGCAGACCAGTCGTGATGGATCAGCAGGGGTCCGTGTTGTAAAAGGGTCTAGACTAGAGGTCGGCCGATTTATGATTTTTCAATGCCGATACCGATACCGATTATTGGAGGACCAAAAAAGCCCAAACCAATTAATCGGCCAATGAATTTTTTTGTTGTACTAATGACAATTACAACAATACTGAATGAACACTTATTTTAACTTAATATAATACATCAATAAAATCAATTTAGCCTCAAGTAAATAATGAAACATGTTCAATTTGGTTTAAATAATGCAAAAACAAAGTGTTGGAGAAAAAAGTAAAAGTGCTAACGTTTCAGTTCCTTGCTCAGAACATGAGAACATATGAAAGCTGGTGGTTCCTTTTAATATGAGTCTTCAATATTCCCAGGTAAGAAGTTTTAGGTTGTAGTTATTATAGGAATTATAGAACTATTTCCCTCTATACCATTTGTATTTCATTAACCTTTGACTATTGGATGTTCTTATAGGCACTTTAGTATTGCCAGTGTAACAGTATAGCTACCATCCCTCTCCTCGCTCCTCCCTGGGCTCGAACCAGCTACACAACGAGCGAGTGACGTTTGAAACGCTATTAGCGCGCGCTAACTAGCTAGCCATTTCACTTCGGTTACACCAGCCTCATCTCGGGAGTTGATAAGCTTGAAGTCATAAACAGCGCAATGCTTGACGAAAAACGAAGAGCTGCTGGCAAAACGTGTCTGCTTCTGCCTACCACCGCTCAGTCAGATACTTGTATGCTTGTATGCTCAGTCAGATTATATGCAACGCAGGACACGCTAGATAATATCTAGTGATATCATCAACCATGTGTAGTTAACTAGTGATTGTGATTGATTGTTTTTTATAAGATAAGTTTAATGCTAGCTAGCAACTTACCTTGGCTAACTGCATTCGCGTAAAAGGCAGTCTCCTTGTGGAGTGCAACGAGAGAGAGGCAGGTCATTATTGCGTTGGACTGGTTAACTGTACAGTTGCAAGATTGGATCCCCCGAGCCGACAAGGTGAAAATCTGTCGTTCTGCCCCTGAACAAGGCAGTTATCCCACCGTTCCTAGGCCATCATTGAAAATAAGAATTTGTTCTTAACTGACTTGCCTAGTTAAATAAAGGTATAAAAACAAAAACAAAAATATATTTTTAAAAATGGTCAAATCGGCTCCCAAAAATAATCGGCCATTCCGATTAATCGGTCGACCTCTAGTCTAGACCAATTGGCAAAATAAGTATAGTAGCCCAAGAAATTGACTGATGGACTACTTCAGCTAACAGTCCGGTATGCTCTAGATAGCTAGCTGGCCACGGCTAGCAGGCTAGCAGATGGGCATTCAGGGGAAGTCGCAACGGAGGAGCCTGTTGAAAAAAACCCTTGTGCGGATTACGTCAGTAGTCCAGTCGTGATGGATCGGCGGGGCTGCATTTTGGCAATAAAAGGTGTCCTGGCCATTTGTCAAAATAGGTATTGTAGCCCAAGGCATGGCTGATGGACCTCTGATGGACCTCAACTAGCCAACATACTCTCCTGCAACCTGCCTCGCCCAATGTGGTATGGATCTGCTATTTTCTTTACTTTAGAACCGGAACCCCAAACAGAAGCTAGCCATCTAACTAGCTACTAGCTAGCAGTCAGCTAGGCACTGCTAGAGGTCATCAGCTAACCTTTAGCCCGGACAACTCCTACCATTCTGCACATTGTGA
>NC_092150.1:82415844-82505844 GCF_045791955.1 Oncorhynchus clarkii lewisi
AATAAATGTACACATACAATAGAAGTTGATTCTATTGGTGGCGCAGAACGCATTGCAAGTCCTGCCTCTCCCATCTCCTAGAGTTCTCCCATTCTCCTAGAAGTCTCCCATCTCCTAGAGTTCTCCCATCTCCTAGAAGTCTCCCATCTCCTAGAGTTCTCCCATCTCCTAGAGTTCTCCCATCTCCTAGAGTTCTCCCATCTCCTAGAGTTCTCCCATCTCCTAGAAGTCTCCCATCTCCTAGAGTTATCCCATCTCCTAGAAGTCTCCCATCTCCTAGAAGTCTCTCATCTCCTAGAAGTCTTGGTGTGGTGGGTCAAAATCAATTTACGCACAATGGCGCACGCGGACAAATGTGCATCTGGTTTGGGCATGGTGTAAGTGCAGCTGTGGGAGAGAGGAAATGACACAGCCACAGTCCCGAGCCCAGATACAATGACACAGCCACAGCCACAGCCCCAAGCCCAGAGACAATGACACAGCCACAGCCCCAGAGACAGTGACACAGCCACAGCCACAGCAGCCAGCTGCTGAAGCTAATAAACCACAGTCAAGTACACTGATTTCCCCTAGCCTGTAAACAAGCCAAACCAGTTCAGACCAGCCAGACCAGCCCTATACACCAGCTAGCCTTACACAGTGTTGCTCAACCTGTGGTTCCTGTGGTTTGCGATCCCTACGGTATTGTTGACCGGTCCCTAACATTGTTTACTGACACAAATTTAGTCATTTCTATAGTGTTCATTTTAAGGCAGCCCCCTGTCTATGAGAACCACAGCTTGGTACGAAGAAAGATTGACTCACCCAGGCCTGCTACTGCTGCTGTACAGATCCATGGGGCTAGCCGCACCACCACACAGGAAATAACGTCCGACAAGCAGCTCACAGAGTCCCAGACAGCAGGGTTAATTCCCTGAGCTGTGAGGGCTTATAGCAGGTGACAATCTAGGGGGCGGGGTGAAGTGTGTTATGTGGCGTGGCCTCTTGACTTGTCACGGTGTGTGTGTGTTTGGGTGTATGTGTGTGTGTGTGTGCTTCTGTTTGTATTTGTGTGTGTGTGTGTATGATTGTGCGCATTTGCTTGTGCCTTTGTGTGTCTCTCTCTTTCTGTGCTTGTGTGTGTACGTGTGTGTACGTGTGGGTACGTGTGGGTACGTGTGGGTACGTGTGTGTACGTGTGGGTACCTGTGGGTACGTGTGGGTACCTGTGGGTACGTGTGGGTACCTGTGGGTACGTGTGGGTACGTGTGGGTACGTGTGGGTACCTGTGGGTACGTGAGTGTACGTGAGTGTACGTGTGGGTACGTGTGGGTACACGTGTGTACGTGAGTGTACGTGTGGGTACGTGTGTGTACGTGTGGGTACGTGAGTGTACGTGTGGGTACGTGAGGGTACGTGTGGGTACGTGTGTGTACGTTTGGGTACGTGAGTGTATGTGAGTGTGCGTGTGGGTACGTGTGTGTACGTGTGGGTACGTGTGTGTGCCCATGTACATGTGTCTGTGAGCACGTATGCGCATGTGTCTGTTATAATTGAATCAACCAGGTCCTTGTGTTCAGGAGAGACTCCAGAGGACCATAGGACACCAGCCTGGTTGCTGACCCACTGGACCTGACTAAATTACACCCAGAGGTAACAATGTAATTGCATCAGCACAGCGAAGACTGGCTGAATCAGGGGACGTTCCAGCCTGGACGTCTGTGTACATTATCTCCGATGCAGTGAAAACTCAAATTAAATACATAAAGTAAGCTTTATGCAACATCTATTTGAGTGAGGACCCATCACACATTCATTTCGACGTGCTAGTCTGGTTGCACATCGGAAGATGCT
This sequence comes from Oncorhynchus clarkii lewisi, assembly GCF_045791955.1. Classification (NCBI taxonomy): domain Eukaryota; kingdom Metazoa; phylum Chordata; class Actinopteri; order Salmoniformes; family Salmonidae; genus Oncorhynchus; species Oncorhynchus clarkii. The sequence continues at coordinate 82,417,678 of NC_092150.1, forward strand.
GTCTTGCCAGCAAAAAAACAGACATTCCCACCAGAGAATCCGGTTTAATAGGCTGTAAGGTAATGAGAGAGCCTCATTTCATTTTGTGGAGGGACATAGTTACAAAGCATGTTCCACTGTCATTCCCACAACATGCTCGAAACATGGACCGGTTTCAGTCAATGATGATCAGTAGACACGTTCATGCAGAGTTGGGATAACGCTTCTCTGTATTTCAAATCAAATCACATTTTATTTGTCACATGTGCCAAATACAACAGGTGTAGTAGACCAAACAGTGAAATGCTTACTTACCAACCCTTAGTCAACAATGCAGTTTTAAGAAAAATAAATGTTAAGAAAGTATTTATTAAAATAAACTGATGTAATAAAATAAAAAAGAAGAACTCAGAAATATAGAATGCAGTCAAATGTTATTCAATGTCCCCTACTACACATCAGGCTTAGAGCCTACAATGTTTCTACATGCCAATCTCCTACTGTTACACAACAGCACACCACAACACAATCTGTCATGTTCAAAAAACAAGAGTAACACCAACCTTAACATTCCCTTTTTCATTTCACAGTGCAGCGAATGGAGCTTTTCGCGATCAGCTTCGTTAGGGTCGCCTCTGTCGCTCTGCACAGCTGCACCAGAACACAAGCTAGACTCCATCTGTACAGTACACATAAATACACGTGTGTACACGGAACCCTTGACGTTCACAAAGCCGTTAAACTGGGCGTGCCTAATGCCTGATTTACACATGGTCACGCTCTGAGATGACCTCCATTCATCTTCCGTTTTAAACGGCGTACTGCCAGAGGCACCAGACGTCCTAGCCTCCTATTCATCCCCTGAGCCCTGAGCACAGTCCCTGTTCACCCGCTCTAATCTGCCCTGCCCTGCTCTCGCTCTCTCTCTCTCTCTCTCTCTCTCTCTCTCTCTCTCTCTCTCTCTCTCTCTCTCTCTCTCTCTCTCACGCACGCACGCACGCACGCACGCACGCACGCACACACACACACACACACACCTATGCATACGGTCACTCCCACTAAGAGGATAGCCATCTATGGCCTGGTGAAAATGAGTTTATAAATGCTTTATTAATGTTTATGGCCACTTGCACTACAGCCACCATTGCCTCTGACTCACTGTCCCTGCACCGTCCCCAGGCTTGTCCAAATCAGCTTTCCATACTGCCTCTGTCCTCCTCCTTCTGTCCTCTTTCCTTTGTCCTCCCTTCCTCTATATTCCTTCCTCTGAACTCCCTCTGTCCTCCCTTCCTCTGTCCTCCCTTCCTCTGTACTCCCTTCCTCTATCTTCCCTTCTTCTGTCCTCGTTCCTCTGTCCTCAGCTCCTCTGTCCTCCCTTCCTCTGTCCTCCCTTCCTTTGTCCTTCCTCCTCTGTCCTCTTTCCTCTGTCCTTTTTCCTCTGTCCTCTCTTCCTCTGTCCTGTTTCCTCTGTCCTCGTTCCTCTGTCCTCCCTTCCTCTGTCCTCTTTCCTCTGTCCTCTCTTCCTCTGTCCTCTCTTCCTCTGTCCTCCCTTCCTCTGTCCTCCCTCCCTCTGTCCTCTTTCCTCTGTCCTCTTTCCTCTGTCCTCCATTCCTCTGTCCTCCATTCCTCTGTCCTCTCTTCCTCTGTCCTCTCTTCCTCTGTCCTCTCTTCCTCTGTCCTCCCTTCCTCTGTCCTCTCTTCCTCTGTCCTCCCTTCCTCTGTCCTCCCTCCCTCTGTCCTCTTTCCTCTGTCCTCTCTTCCTCTGTCCTCCCTCCCTCTGTCCTCTCTTCCTCTGTCCTCCATTCCTCTGTCCTCTTTCCTCTGTCCTCCATTCATCTGTCCTCTCTTCCTCTGTCCTCCATTCCTCTGTCCTCTCTTCCTCTGTCCTCTTTCATCTGTCCTCCATTCCTCTATCCTCCCAGCACGTAGTCTGCGTATAGGCAGAGGTGGCACTGCATAGATTAGTCATCTACTGTAGCATATATAGAACAGTCATACAGTTGTCATTGATCAGGCACAAAGCAGTGGTTGGTTGAGTGACTCCTCTCCTCTCCTCTCCTCTCCTCTCCTCTCCTCTCCTCTCCTCTCCTCTCCTCTCCTCTCCTCTCCTCTCCTCTCCTCTCCTCTCCTCTCCTCTCCTCTCCTCTCCTCTCCTCCAGGACAGGGCAGGGCACACCACTTGAACTGATTGATTTCCCATCAGCCCTGTATCTCTGATAACTGCATGCCTGGAGGGCTGCAAGGTCTCTACTATTTTTCCCGACATCGCCTCTCCTCCCCTGCCCGTGCAGCAGCCAACCTCTGTTTCCAGTGTGTGAGTGCGTGTGTGTGTTTGTGCAAAAGTATGTGCGTGTGTGTGTGTGTGCATGATGTGTGTTTCTGCGTGGGCATGGAAATGTGTGTTTGTGCATGTGCGTGTGTGTGTTTATGCACTCGTGAGTATGTGTGTGAAGAATGGGGGGATTTGGGAACAAAATGTTTTATTTATTTTTCAATGTCATAATAAACACAATGACACATCAATGTATGTACATTACATGGCTCATTATTGTGATGTTGATTTATAATTAAATACAACTTTTTTTAGAGTCCCAACGTTGAACTGGAATAGCCTTGAGCTGCCATTTCCTCCACGTTTTGTACATCACAATAGCTAGGCCTATTGTTTCCTGCTGCCGTTTGGCTATTGATTGGAGCGGATCCCATTATGACAGTTAGATTTTAGACTGGATGGTTCGAGCCCTGAAAGCTGATTGGCTGATAGCCGTGGTATATCAGAATGACAAAACATTTCTTTTTACTGCTCTAATTACATTGGGAACCAGTTTATGATAGCAATAAGGCACCTCAGGGGTTTGTGGTATATGGACAATATACCACAGCTAAGGGCTGTATCCAGGCACTCCACATTGTGTCGTGCAGCATAGCCCAGCATAGCCCAGCACAGCATAGCCCAGGCCAGCACAGCATAGCCCAGCATAGTCCAGCCCAGTATAGCCCAGCACAGCATAGCCCAGTCCAGCATAGCCTAGCACAGCATAACCCAGCCTAACATAGCCCAGCACAGCATAGCCCAGCCTAACATAGCCAAGCACAGCCCAGCCCAGCCCAGCATAGCCCAGCCCAGCCCAGCCCAGCCCAGCATAGCCCAGCCCAGCCCAGCATAGCATAGCCCAGGCCAGCACAGCTAAGTCCAACACAGCACAGCATAGCCCTCACAGCATAGCCCTCACAGCATAGCCCAGCATAGCCCAGGATTAGAAAGTAGACAACAGCCCAGCACAGTGCTCCAGAATACATCCACCCATGCAGCTCTCTTTCTGTACTGGGGAAAAGGCTGACATTCAAAGTGCCCAGCGGAGTAAGTTAGCACATTCTGTATTCTGAACACATCCCTTATTGGTGAGGCTCATTGCAGGCTAACACTCTCTCAGATAGACACATCTAGCGCCACTGAAATTGGCTTGGGCTGATCATTCAAAATCACCACAATTGACGACAGGTGAGGAAAGGGGGAGGTTTGAGGGGTTTGTGTGTGTGTGTGTGTGTGTGTGTGTGTGTGTGTGTGTGTGTGTGTGTGTGTGTGTGTGTGTGTGTGTGTGTGTGTGTGTGTGTGTGTCTGTGTCTGTGTCTGTGTCTGTGTCTGTGTGTGTGTGTGTGTGTGTGTGTGTGTGTGTATAAATTCTGTGTGTGTGGGTGTTTGTGTGTGCATGCATGCCTGTGTGTGACTCTGTGTGTGGTTGTGTTTGTGTGATGTGTGTGTGTGTCTGTCTACATCAGTCGGCTTTCTGCATGTTCAGAATGACCTGCTATGTATTTATAGCAGTGTTAGATTTAATGACATCAGTCTACTGTAGCTGGCCTTGAATTTAAAGAGACTCATAAATGTGATTCGGGGCACGGTACAGTCAGCATGCACGCTCATGAAAATGCACTGGCCTGCAATCTAGATTATGGAGAAACCCCAGTGAACACACTTATCAAGCTATCAGCCAGTCATATTGGGTTCCTGTTTGTGAGATGAGATGTGTATAACAGGCTGTGTCACCTGAGACAGCACCACTCCTCTCCTCTCTGCACTACTGAAAGAATGCAAGACACACACACACACACACACACACACACACACACACACACACACACACACACACACACACACATTCTTGTGGGTGCCCAAAAAATTTATTCCATTCAACATTCTATTTTCCCATAGCCTAACCCTAATCTTAACTCTAACCTTAACCCCTTAACCCCTAACATTAAGATGACAGACGTGCCCCCAGTCAATTATATTTTGTTGTTTGCTTATTTGCAACTTATTTTGTACATAATATTGCCGCTACCATATTTTATGACTTCTAGACATCAGGACTGTGATTACTCACCACGGACTAGCAGAATCATCTTTTTCCTTTCACAACTCTGACAAGCCCGGCGCAAAGGACACGCTGCTTCCCCGGGAACAGGCCCCGATCCCCGTGATCTGAGTGAAGAGGAGGCGGAGAAAGAGGGACCGAAGGTCCGGCTGCCTTATGAGAATTTGCAGGCGACCGAATAATTCACCACTTCGCTCCATTCTGCTAGCAAACGTGTAATCTTTGGACAATACAATCCGAAGATTAAACTTCCAGCGGGACATTAAAAACTGTAACATCTTATGCTTCACGGAGTTGTGGCTGAACGATGACAACAACATACAGCTGGCTGGTTATACGATGTACCGGCAGGATAGAACAGCGCCTGGTAAGACAAGGGCGGCAATCTATGTATTTTTGTAAACAGCAGCTGGTGCATGACATCTAAGGAAGTCTCGAGCTATTGCTCGCCTGAGGTAGAGTTTCTCATGATAAGCTGTAGACCACACTACCTACCTAGAGAGTTTTCATCTGTATTCTTTGTAGCTGTTTACATACCACCACAGTCAGAGACTGGCACTAAGACAACATTGAATGAGCTGTATTCTGCCATAAGCAAACAAGAAAACGCTCAGCCAGAGGCGGCGCTCCTAGCAGCCGGGGACTTTAATGCAGGGAAAATTAAATCTATTTTACCAAATTTCTGTCAGCATGTTAAATGTGCAACCAGAGGAAACATAACTCTGGACCACCTTTACTCCACACACAGAGACGCATACAAAGCTCTCCCTCGCCCTCCATTTGGCAAATCTGACCATATTTCTATCCTCCTGATTCCTGATTGCAAGCTAAAATTAAATCAGGAAGTACCAGTGACTAGATCAATAAAAAAAGTGGTCAGATGAAGCAGATGCTAAGCTACAGGACTGCTTTGCTATCACAGACTGGAATATGTTCCAGGATTCCTCGGATGGCATTAAGGAGGACACCACATTCGTCCCTGGCTTTATCAATAAGTGCATCGATGACATCGTCCCCACAGTGACTGTACGTACATACCCCAACCAGAAACCATGGATTACAGACAGCATCCGCACTGAGCTAAAGGCTATAGCCTTTAAACAGGTCAACATTCACAAGGCCGCAGGGCCAGACGTATTATCAGGACGTGTACTGGCAAGCATGCGCTGACCAACTGGCAAGTGTCTTCACTGACATTTCAACCTCTCCCTGTCCGAGTCTGTAATACCAACATGTTTAAAGCAGACCACCATAGTCCCTGTGCCCAAGAACACTAAGGTAACCTGCCTAAATGACTACCGACCCGTAGCACTCACATCTGTAGCCATGAAGTGCCTTGAAAGACTGGTCATGGCTCACATCAACACCATCATCCCAGAAACCCTAGACCCACTCCAATTTCCATACTGCCCAAACAGATCCACAGGTGATGCAATCTCCATTGCACCCCACACTGCCCTTTCCCACCTGGACAAAAGGAACACCTATGTGAGAATGCTATTCATTGACTATAGCTCAGCGTTCAACACCATAGTGCCCTCAAAGCCCATCAATAAGCTAAAGACCCTGAGACTAAACACCTCCCTCTGCAACTGGATCTTGGACTTCCTGACGGGCCGCCCCCTGGTGGTAAGGGTAGGTAACAACACATCAAGACAGTCGTGAAGAGGGCACGACAAAACCTATTCCCCTCAGGAGACTGAAAAGATTTGGCATGGATTCTGGAGTAGAAAATGTTCTGGAGTTGCACCATTGAGAGCATACTGGTTGTATCACTGCCTGGTATGGCAACTGCTCATCCTCCGACCGCAAGGCTCTACAGAGGGTAGTGCGAACGGCCCAGTACATCACTGGGGCCAAGCTTCCTGCCATCCAGGACCTCTATACCAGGCGGTGTCAGAGGAAGGCCCTAAAAATTGTCAGACTCCAGCCACCATAGTCATAGACTGTTCTCTCTACTACCCCACTGCTACTCTCTGTTGTCATCTATGCATAATCACTTTAATACCACCTCAAATAACTGGTGCCCCCGCACATTGACTCTGTATCGGTACTCCCCTGTATATAGTCTTACGATTGTTATTTCACTGCTGCTCTTTAATGACTTGTTACTTTTATCTCTTATTCTTATCTGTATTTTTTTAAACTGCATTGTTGGTTAGGGGCTCGTAAGTAAGCATTTCACTGTAAGATCTGCACCTGCTGTATTTGGTGCATGTGACTCATAAAATTAGATTTCAACAGATTTGATTTAATTGTAACCCTAACCTTAAACCTAATCCCTAAGCCTAAAATAGCCTTCTTCCTTGTGGGGAGCGGCAAAATGTCCCCACTGGTACCCACAAGGAGATGAGTACCCACAAGGAGATGAGTACCCACAAGGAGATGAGTACCCACAAGGAGATGAGTACCACCCACAAGGAGATGAGTACCCACAAGGAGATGAGGACCCACAAGGAGATGAGTACCCACAAGGAGATGAGTACCCACAAGGAGATGAGTACCACCCACAAGGAGATGAGTACCCACAAGGAGATGAGGACCCACAAGGAGATGAGTACCCACAAGGAGATGAGTACCCACAAGGAGATGAGTACCACCCACAAGGAGATGAGTACCCACAAGGAGATGAGTGCCCACAAGGAGATGAGTGCCCACATGGAGATGAGTACCCACAAGGAGATGAGTGCCCACAAGGAGATGAGTGCCCACAAGGAGATGAGTACCCACAAGGAGATGAGTACCCACAAGGAGATGAGTCTCCACAAGGAGATGAGTGCCCACAAGGAGATGAGTCTCCACAAGGAGATGAGTACCCACAAGGAGATGAGTCTCCACAAGGAGATGAGTACCCACAAGGAGATGAGTACCCACAAGGAGATGAGTCTCCACAAGGAGATGAGTACCCACAAGGAGATGAGTACCCACAAGGAGATGAGTACCCACAAGGAGATGAGTACCCACAAGGAGATGAGTCTCCAAAAGGAGATGAGTACCCACAAGGAGATGAGTACCCACAAGGAGATGAGGACCCACAAGGAGATTAGAACCCACAAGGAGATGAGATGTGTATAACAGGCTGTGTCACTTGAGACAACACCGCTGCTCTCCTCACTGCACTACTGAAATAATGCAAGGAGACACACACACACACACACACACACACACACACACACACACACACACACACACACACACACACACACACACACACACACACACACACACACACACACACACACACACACACACACACACACACGCACACACACACACGCATAAACACACCTAGCAAGTCTACTGTCCCCTCTGGGTATGCTGCACATTTACTAGTTGACAAAAAAAACAGTTTAGAATAAATAAGAGGTGGCTGTGTCTGTGAGGAGGCTATTGAAATTCAAAAACCCAGGCCCCAAAAAATCTCCAATCAATTCAGCATGACATATTGACTTGTTGTTGGTTCACATAGTAAAGACAGGGGCGCAACTTTCAACATGCCCCCCCCCCCCACATTCTGAAATGGTATTTTTGTGCCCCACAATTTTATCATTGGAATGTGACACAAAACGAGGCAACGGTGTGCTTTAGGACCATGCGGACGCCTCCGAGCTGTGGAGTAGGCTGTTTGGAGTGTATTTAAAAGAAAATGATGTCCCCTCCACTTATAAAACCAAAGTTGCGCCCCTGACTAAAGAGAACTAAGCATTTACAGAAAATATCACCACAGGCTTCATAACCCACAACTCCTACTTTGGTGCTGTGACTTTTTTCAGGCGGCAAGGACGCCAGAGTGTAGTCTTCTGGAATAATGTTATTTCTGTTAGTTGTTCCTCCTCATGTCTGTCTGTGACCCCTACTTAACAACTAACACTATTTTTACTCACACGGTGTGAAGGACAATGTCTTTGTTGTTATGGCTTCATTAGCAAAAGGCCTATCAGAAGCTGCACCTGAAACAGTTCCTCTCATCTGAATAGGTGCATACTTAGTAGAGAGGGGGGGTGGGGGGGTTCTCCTTTTACACACTATGGACAGGCATTGGTAGTACCCTCACTAATGACCATCAGGTCCTAATGGCCTGGTACTCAGGGCTCTATTGTCCCTCAGGGTTGTATTGCCACTCTGGCATCCATGCAAATGCAATAGAAAATCACATCACTTATTACCAAAACAGTGTCGAGTTTTTAAAAGTCACCTCACTGTGATTGATCAATTTGAAAAAAGAAGTTCAACAACAATTTGAAACTAAGTGGAAAACATGGTTGTTCTGGATGTTGTTTCACAGCCTAACACAATGAAATGGACAGCGCTTTCTAAGGTGATGATTCATTCAAAACACCCATACACATTAAGCTGATGCCTACACATAGGCCTATATATGAGCCCAAGCCCCAAAAAAACAACCCTGAAATTAAATAAGCATTGTTCAATTATACAATACATAGCCTACCGCATATTGCACACAGCAGAAAAACATAACAAAAAAAACAGATTGAAGATATCTTTGGTACATAATCGGTCTAGCCTATACTCCAAAATTAATCAAATTGTCACTTCATATATGCACTCGCTCCAGAATGGGAAAAATAGAGGAGAGGAGGATGGTGGAAGGGAGGATGGTGGAAGGGAGGATGGAGGGAAGGGAGGACAGGGAGGAAGGGGGGGGGACAGAGGAAGGGGGGACAAAGGAAGGGAGGACAGAGGAAGGGAGGATGGTAGAAGGGAGGATGGTAGAAGGGAGGACGGAGGAAGGGAGGCACAGGAGGAAGGGGAACAGAGGAAGGGGGGGAAGGGAGGACCAGAGGAAGGGGGGGACAAAGGAAGGGAGGACAGAGGAAGGGGGGACAGAGGAGGAGGGCGGACGGAGGAAGGGAAGACAGAGGAAGAGGACAGAGGAAGGGGGGACAGAGGAAGGGGGACGGAGGAAGGGAAGACAGAGGAAGAGGACAGAGGAAGGGAGGACAGAGGAAGGGGGACAGAGGAAGGGGGGCCAGAGGAAGGGGGGACAAAGGAAGGGAGGACAGAGGAAGGGGGGACAGAGGAAGGGAGGACAGAGGAAGGGGGGACAGAGGAAGGGCGGACGGAGGAAGGGAAGACAGAGGAAGAGGACAGAGGAAGGGAGGACAGGGGAAGGGGGACAGAGGAAGGGGGGCCAGAGGAAGGGGGGACAAAGGAAGGGAGGACAGAGGAAGGGGGGACAGAGGAAGGGCGGACGGAGGAAGGGAAGACAGAGGAAGAGGACAGAGGAAGAGGACAGAGGAAGAGGGGACAGAGGAAGAGGGGACAGAGAAAGGGAGTACAGAGGAAGGGGGGACAGAGGAAGGGGGGATGGAGGAAGGGCGGACGGAGGAAGGGAAGACAGAGGAAGAGGACAGAGGAAGGGGGGACAGAGGAAGGGGGGACAGAGGAAGGGGGGATGGAGGAAGGGCGGACGGAGGAAGGGAAGACAGAGGAAGAGGACAGAGGAAGAGGACAGAGGAAGAGGGGACAGAGGAAGGGAGGACAGAGGAAGGGGGGATGGAGGAAGGGCGGACGGAGGAAGGGAAGACAGAGGAAGAGGACAGAGGAAGGGGGGACAGAGGAAGAGGACAGAGGAAGGGGGGACAGGGGGGGGACAGAGGAAGGGCGGACGGAGGAAGGGAAGACAGACGAAGGGCGGACGGAGGAAGGGAAGACAGAGGAAGAGGACAGAGGAAGGGGGGACGGAGGAAGGGAAGACAGAGGAAGAGGACAGAGGAAGGGCGGACGGAGGAAGGGAAGACAGAGGAAGAGGACAGAGGAAGGGCGGACAGAGGAAGGGCGGACGGAGGAAGGGAAGACAGAGGAAGAGGACAGAGGAAGAGGACAGAGGCAGAGGACAGAGGAAGGGGGGACGGAGGAAGGGAAGACAGAGGAAGAGGACAGAGGAAGGGCGGACAGAGGAAGGGCGGACGGAGGAAGGGAAGACAGAGGAAGAGGACAGAGGAAGGGCGGACAGAGGAAGGGCGGACGGAGGAAGGGAAGACAGAGGAAGAGGACAGAGGAAGCGGACAGAGGAAGAGGACAGAGGAAGAGGACAGAGGAAGAGGACAGAGGAAGAGGACAGAGGAAGAGGACAGAGGAAGAGGACAGAGGAAGGGAGTACAGAGGAAGGGCGGACGGAGGAAGGGAAGACAGAGGAAGAGGACAGAGGAAGGGAAGACAGAGGAAGAGGACAGAGGAAGGGAAGACAGAGGAAGAGGACAGAGGAAGGGAAGACAGAGGAAGAGGAGGACGGAGGAGGAAGAAGACAGAGGAAGAGGACAGAGGAAGAGGACAGAGGAAGAGGACAGAGGAAAGGGGGACAGAGGAAGAGGACAGAGGAAGACAGAGGAAGAGGACAGAGGAAGAGGACAGAGGAAGAGGACAGAGGAAGAGGACAGAGGAAGGGGGGGCAGAGGAAGAGGACAGAGGAAGGGGGGACGGGAAGAGGACAGAGGAAGGGGGGACAGAGGAAGAGGACAGAGGAAGAGGACAGAGGAAGAGGACAGAGGAAGAGGACAGAGGAAGGGCGGACGTAGGAAGGGAAGACAGAGGAAGAGGATAAATAATAAACAGTAGTAGTAGTAATATGTGATGATTCAAAAGAGTTAGTGCAAAAATGGTCAATGCAGATAGTTTGGGTAACAATTTGGTTAACTTTTTATGGCAGTCTTATGGCTTGGGGGTAAAAGAGTCCTATTGGTTCCAGACTTGATGCATCGGTCCCGGTTGCTGTGTGGTAGCAGAGAAAACAGTCTATGACTTGGGTTGCTGGAGTCTTTAACAATATTCCGGGCCTTTCTTTCACACCACCTGGTACAGAGGTCCTGGATGGCAGGGATCTCAGGCCCAGTGACGCACTATCCTCTGTAGCACCTTGCTGTCGGATGCCAAGCAGTTGTCATACCAAACTGTGATGCAGACCAGTCAACATGCTCTCAATGGTGTAGTGGAAACATTAGAGAAGATGATACTCTCGACTGGCGACTGGCTGGCAGTATAGCGTGATGACTTAATCACGATTTATGACATTGTTTGAATAGCTGACCATCTGTGGGCTGTTACGAGGGTCAAACACATCTTATGTGTTGCTTTTCCAGGACGGGACATTCCCATAGAACCCTGGGAGCATAGACACCATTGGAGGTGTGAAGACTGACGAAACGTGACTCGACTAAATTAATGTTATTTTGTGAATGAAACTGTAGTTTTAGATTTTTTTTTCAAGAGTTTATAAAGAGCTGTGAATTTTGATATGTCTTATTGCATTGTATGCTTTCTGGTTGATGTTTTTTTTAAAGTGACTGGGTTGAAGTTGCATTTTGGGTTGACTGGTTCCTGTCGTCCGGTCATAACATTCACACTGAGTTGATTAGATTAGAATCTGGGTGTGTTGTTTCTGCCTTTTCATTTCACTAGCAAAGTGGAAAGACTTTTGAATTCGTGTTGGGGCTGAATTTATGCTTGAATTTGGTTAAAAGGGCAGTGCATTTACTCATACTAGAGAACTAGAGAACTTCCCAACTTGCTACCAAGCTCCTGTGTGTATCAGACACATCGTTTTTAGATCTCATAGAGTTCATTCTGAACTGAAGACAGGTGTAACCACGTCTCATTTAGTTCCTACTCATTCACTCTGTGTGCTCTGTACACTCTAATTGTTTTAGTTTTCATTATTTCATGACTAATAAATCCTATGGGTTGAATTGAGTAAATGCATACCTTGTTTTACAGAAAATGATTTGATTGACCAGACGTTCAGAATTTAGAACGTCTATTGGTAAATATTCTAGCACTAATACTATGTTACAGTATTTATACACTAAAATACTATATTACACATAGTACATGCTTGGGTTCCATCTTGACATCCCCGGTCTACTTGACCCAATAAATTAATGCTACAACATTGGTCTACTTGACCCAATAAATTAATGCTACAACATTGATCTACTTGACCCAATAAATGAATGCTAGAACATTGGCCTACTTGACCCAATAAATGAATGTTACAACATTGGTCTACTTGACCCAATAAATTAATGTTACAACATTGGCCTACTTGACCCAATAAATTAATGCTACAACATTGGTCTACTTGACCCAATAAATGAATGTTACAACATTGGTCTACTTGACCCAATAAATGAATGTTACAACATTGGTCTACTTGACCCAATAAATGAATGCTACAACATTGGTCTACTTGACCCAATAAATGAATGTTACAACATTGGTCTACTTGACCCAATAAATGAATGCTACAACATTGGTCTACTTGACACAATAAATGAATGTTACAACATTGGTCTACTTGACCCAATAAATGAATGCTACAACATTGGTCTACTTGACCCAATAAATGAATGTTACAACATTGGTCTACTTGACCCAATAAATTAATGCTACAACATTGGTCTACTTGACCCAATAAATGAATGTTACAACATTGGTCTACTTGACCCAATAAATGAATGCTACAACATTGGTCTACTCGACCCAATAAATTAATGTTACAACATTGGTCTACTTGACCCAATAAATGAATGCTACAACATTGGTCTACTTGACCCAATAAATGAATGTTACAACATTGGTCTACTTGACCCAATAAATGAATGCTACAACATTGGTCTACTTGACCCAATAAATGAATGTTACAACATTGGTCTACTTGACCCAATAAATGAATGCTACAACATTGGTCTACTTGACCCAATAAATGAATGCTACAACATTGGTCGCCAGGATAAGCTATTTGTATCTAGCCTCTTAATAATTGCATATTGGTGCAAGCTGGACACGTTCATTATAGTCATACTGAGTCGTGATGTAATGATTTGCTATCTTGACTAGATTCCTCTAGAGACGCACATGGTCTGTTGCATTTATTCACATAATAATGGAGTCAGATTGATGAATGTCGTTTATTATTGGAATGTCTATGGTAATAGTGCTCACCATTGCCCCTAGTGGCTTGTTTTGAAGTAATCTTCTGACCTCCTGCTTACCTGGATGGATGTCTAATGTCATGTAGCCTTGGGGCATTTCCATGGAAAAATCTAAGAGTCTATGTTTTTGAGAAATAAAGGCATATATACATAAACAAATATATTTAATCCCAAAAATTCAAAGGTTTTGATTTGTGATTGAACAGATGGAAAGCGGGGCTTAGAAAACTTCTACCGGACATTTTTGGAAAGGTATTACAAATCCATCAAAACACAATAATGTTGACGTAAACACCCCTGCCAACTACTATCAACACATATATTTAGTTTTACCTTCTGTAAGTTTAAGAAATATTGTCTAGTGTCTTGTCATTTTGTTACCAATAAACTCACATACAGTGGGGCAAAAAAGTATTTAGTTAGCCACCAATTGTGCAAGTTCTCCCACTTAAAAAGATGAGAGAGGCCTGTAATTTTCATCATAGGTACACTTCAACTATGACAGACAAAATTAGAATATTTTTTCCAGAAAATCACATTGTAGGATTTTTTATGAATTTATTTGCAAATGATGGTGGAAAATAAGTATTTGGTCAATAACAAACGTTTATCTCAATACTTTGTTATAAATACCCATAGTTGGCAATGACAGAGGTCAAACGTTTGCTGTAAGTCTTCACAAGTTTTTCACACACTGTTGCTGGTATTTTGGCCCATTCCTCCATGCAGATCTCCTCTAGAACAGTGATGTTTTAGGGCTGTTGCTGGGCAACACGCACTTTCAACTCCCTCCAAAGATTTTCTATGGGGTGGGGCAAAAAAGTATTTAGTCAGCCACCAATTGTGGAAGTTCTCCCACTTAAAAAGATGAGAGAGGCCTGTAATTTTCATCATAGGTACACTTCAACTATGACAGACAAAATTAGAATATTTTTTCCAGAAAATCACATTGTAGGATTTTTTATGAATTTATTTGCAAATGATGGTGGAAAATAAGTATTTGGTCAATAACAAACGTTTATCTCAATGCTTTGTTATAAATACCCTTTGTTGGCAATGACAGAGGTCAAACGTTTGCTGTAAGTCTTCACAAGTTTTTCACACACTGTTGCTGGTATTTTGGCCCATTCCTCCATGCAGATCTCCTCTAGAGCAGTGATGTTTTAGGGCTGTTGCTGGGCAACACGGACTTTCAACTCCCTCCAAAGATTTTCTATGGGGTTGAGATCTGGAGAATGGCTAGGCCACTCCAGGACCTTGAAATGCTTCTTACGAAGCCACTCCTTCGTTGCCCGGGCGGTGTGTTTTGGATCATTGTCATGCTGAAAGACCCAGCCACGTTTCATCTTCAATGCCCTTGCTGATGGAAGGAGGTTTTCACTCAAAATCTCACGATACATGGCCCCATTCATTCTTTCCAATACACAGATCAGTCGTCCTGGTCCCTTTGCAGAAAAACAGCCCCAAAGCATGATGTTTCCACCCCCATGCTTCACAGTAGGTATGGTGTTCTTTGGATTCAACTCAGCATTCTTTGTTGAGTTTTTACCAAAAAGTTATATTTTGGTTTCATCTGACCATTTGACATTCTCCCAATCTTCTTCTGGATCATTCAAATGCTCTCTATCAAACTTCAGATGGGCCTGGACATGTACTGGCTTAAGCAGGGGGACACGTCTGGCACTGCAGGATTTGAGTCCCTGGCGGCGTAGTATGTTACTGATGGTAGGCTTTTTTACTTTGGTACCAGCTCTCTGCAGGTCATTCACTAGGTCACCCCGTTTGGTTCTGGGATTTTTGCTTACTGTTTTTGTGAAAATGTTGACCCCACGGGTTGAGATCTTGCGTGGAGCCCCAGATCGAGGGAGATTATCAGTGGTCTTGTATGTCTTCCATTTCCTAATAATTGCTCCCACAGTTGATTTCTTCAAACCAAGCTTCTTACCTATTGCAGATTCAGTCTTCCCAGCCTGGTGCAGGTCTACAATTTTGTTTCTGGTGTCCTTTGACAGCTCTTTGGTCTTGGCCATAGTGGAGTTTGGAGTGTGACTGTTTGAGGTTGTGGACAGGTGTCTTTTATACTGATAACAAGTTCAAACAGGTGCCATTAATACAGGTAACGAGTGGAGGACAGAGGAGCCTCTTAAAGAAGAAGTTACAGGTCTGTGAGAGCCAGAAATCTTGCTTGTTTGTAGGTGACCAAATACTTATTTTCCACCATAATTTGCAAATAAATTCATTAAAAATCCTACAATGTGATTTTCTGGATTTTTTCCCTCATTTTGTCTGTCATAGTTGAAGTGTACCTATGACGAAAATTACAGGCCTCTCTCATCTTTTTAAGTGGGAGAATTTGCACAATTTGTGGCTGACTAAATACTTTTTTGCCCCACTGTATCTTTCAGTTATTTTCTCATTTCTCTCCCTCATAACGAGCAAGGATAATGACAGTTCACAGAAGTAACAAGTAAGGGTAGACCAACCAATTAGCTTAGCATTTTTATACTTAAAACAATTTCATTACTAAATCGCCAACAGAATTACCAAAATATCTGACTCGAACTGAATTGGCTACAATGGTAACTCATAATAGTCACAAACCACAGTTGGGTCATCGGCTACTGTCCTACCTTTCACTGGCATACTGTTATGTTCAGTTTAGGACTGATTTCTTTCTCTTTCTGTTGTCTGGTGGTTAAAGCAAGACTGAAAACAGTCTGGACAACCCATCCCTCTCTCTCTCTCAGCAGTTAATGTCACCTCTTCCAGCTCTTACTGACACCTACCCATGAGCTCCCGCTCTTTCCATTTACTGTAAACAGACCTCTCACCCAACACCGGAGGTACATGGACATTGAAAAGTAGTTGAAATTTAGTCAGTCCAAATCTGAACCAATCATGTATGTCTGTTTCACAGGTTTGGACACCATAGTAAAGTAGAGCATAATACAGTAGTATAATTTACTGTACTGAACTTTACTCTACTGTACTATACTGTACTGAACTCTACTCTACTGAACTCTACTCTACTGAACTTTACTGTACTGTAATTCACTGAACTCTATTCTACTCTACTCTACTGTACTGTACTATACTATACTGTAATGTGCTGAACTCTATTTTACTGTAATGTACTGAACTCTATTCTACTCTACTGTACTGTAATGTACTGAACTCTATTCTACTGTAATGTACTGAACTCTATTCTACTCTATTCTACTGTAATGTACTGAACTCTATTCTACTGTAATGTACTGAACTCTATTCTACTGTAATGTACTGAACTTTATTCTACTGTAATGTACTGAACTCTATTCTACTCTACTGTACTGTAATGTACTGAACTCTATTCTACTGTAATGTACTGAACTCTATTCTACTCTATTCTACTGTAATGTACTGAACTCTATTCTACTGTAATGTACTGAACTCTATTCTACTGTAATGTACTGAACTTTATTCTACTGTAATGTACTGAACTCTATTCTACTGTAATGTACTGTAATGTACTGAACTCTATTCTACTCTACTGTACTGTAATGTACTGAACTTTATTCTACTGTAATGTACTGTAATGTACTGAACTCTATTCTACTGTAGGGTACTGAACTCTATTCTACTGTAATGTACTGAACTCTATTCTACTGTAATGTACTGAACTTTATTCTACTCGATTCTGCTGTGCCCTACTGGCTGTACTGTATTGTGCTCTACTGTGCTGTGCTGTGATATCCAAACTTGTGAAACATAGATGTCTATGATTGGTACAGATTTGGTACGGTCCAGACCAACACAATTTGGTCTTGTTTGAGGGCACAGCTCATTAGAATAATAACCAGTGGGCGTGTCCGAACATCCATACTAGTGTATTACATACGCTGGTATAGGTAACGCTTCAACTGAATACTGACTTTGGTGTTTGATTTTTACTCGTCTTTTCCGACTCACGTGTCTGACAGCTGATAATCAGATAAATCACATACTATTTAGTACGCCAGTAAGGGTTTTCAGACACAGCCAGTGTGTAGAATAACACCCAAACATGCAAAGGAGGACATTACATTTTTCTACCTTTGTGTACCTATTCAGGATACATCACCATGAAGAGAATGCCACGCATAATTATGCATTTCTGTATATTACAGACCAGGGTCATTATGTTAGCATCATTATGTTAGCATCATTCTGTTACCATCATTCTGTTACCATCATTATGTTAGCATCATTCTGTTACCATCATTCTGTTACCCTCATTATGTTAGCATCATTCTGTTACCATCATTCTGTTACCATCATTATGTTAGCATCATTCTGTTACCATCATTCCTGCGCCGACAGAGATGGCCCCCTCGCTTCGCGTTCCTAGGAAACTATGCAGTATTTTTTTTTTGTACATGTTATTTCTGACAATGGTTCCCCAGGTAATCTTAGGTTTTATTACATACAGTCGGGAGGCACTACTGGATATTAGAGCAACGTCAACTCATCATCATTACGACCAGGAATACGACTTTCCCGAAGCGGATCCTGTGTTTTGCTCACAACCCAGGACAATGGATCGGATCCCAGCTGGCGAACCAAAACAACGTCGCTGTAAAAGGGGCAGACGAAGCGGTCTTCTGGTCAGGCTCCGGAGAAGGGCACATCGCGCACCGCTCCCGAGCATACTACTCGCCAATGTCCAGTCTCTTGACAACAAGGTTGATGAAATCCGAGCAAGAGTAGCATTCCAGAGAGACATAAAAGGCTAACGTTCTTTGCTTCACGGAAACATGGCTCACTCGAGACACCCTATCGGAGTAGGTACAGCCAGCAGGTTTCTTCACGCATCGCGCCGACAGAAACAAGCATCTTTCTGGTAAGAACAGTGGCGGTGGGGTATGCCTTATGATTAACGAGACGTGGTGTGATCATAACAACATACAGGAACTCAAGTCCTTCTGTTCACCTAACTTAGAATTCCTCACAATCAAATGTCGACCGCATTATCTACCAAGGGAATTCTCTTCGATTATAATCACAGCCGCATATATTCCCCCTAAAGCAGACACATCGACAGAACTGAACGAACTTTATCTGACTCTATGTAAACTGGAAACCACATATCCTGAGGCTGCATTCATTGTAGCTGGGGATTTTAACAAGGTTAATCTGAAAACAAGACTCCCTAAATTCTATCAGCATATCGATTGTGCTACCAGGGCTGGTAAAACCCTGGATCATTGTTATTCTAACTTCCGCAACGCATATAAGGCCCTCCCCTGCCCTCCTTTTGGAAAAGCTGACCACGACTCCATTTTGTTGCTCCCAGCCTATAGACAGAGACAAAAACAGGAAGCTCCCGCGCTCAGGTCTGTTCAACGCTGGTCCGACCAATCTGATTCCACACTTCAAGATTGCTTCGATCACGTGGATTGGGATATGTTCCGCATTGCGCCAAACAACAACATTGACGAATACGCTGATTCGGTGAGCGAGTTTATTAGCAAGTGCATCGGCGATGTCGTACCCACAGCAACTATTAAAACATTCCCAAACGAGAAACCGTAGATTGATGGCAGCATTCACACAAATCTGAAAGCGCAAACCACTGCTTTTAACCAGGGCAAGGTGACCGGAAACATGACTGAATACAAACAGTGTAGCTATTCTCTCCGCAAGGCAATCCTACAAGCTAAGCGTCAGTATAGAGACAAAGTAGAGTTGCAATTCAACAGCTCAGACACAAGAGGTATGTGGCAGGGCCTACAGTCAATCACGGATTACAAAAAGAAAACCAGCCCCGTCGCGGACCAGGATGTCTTGTTCCCAGACAGACTAAACAACTTCTTTGCTCGCTTTGAGGACAATACACTGCCACTGACATGGCCCGCTACCAAAACCTGTGGACTCTCCTTCACTGCAGCCTACGTGAGTAAAACACTTAAACGTCTTAACCCTCGCAAGTCTGCAGGCCCAGATGGCATCCCCAGCCGCGTCCTCAGAGCATGCGCAGACCAGCTGTCTGGTGTGTTTACGGATACATTCAATAAATCCTTATCCCAGTCTGCTGTTCCCACATGCTTCAAGAGGGCCACCATTGTTCCTGTTCCCAAGAAAGCTAAGGTAACTGAGCTAAACGACTACCGCCCCATAGCACTCACTTCCGTCATCATGAAGTGCTTTGAGAGACTAGTCAAGGACCATATCACCTCTACCCTACCTGACACCCTAGACCAACTCCAATTTTCTTACCGCCCGAATAGGTACACGGACGACGCAATCGCAAACACACTGCACACTGCCCTAACCCATCTGGACAAGAGGAATACCTACGTGAGAATGCTGTTCATCAACTACAGCTCAGCATTTAATACCATAGTACCCTCCAAACTCGTCATCAATCTCGAGACCCTGGGTCGCCCCCAGGTGGTGAGGGTATGTAACAACATCTCCACCCCGCTGATACTCAACACTGGAGCCCCACAAGGGTGCGTTCTGAGCCCTCTCCTGTACTCCCTGTTCACCCTCGACTGCGTGGCCATGCACGCCTCCAACTCAATCATCCAGTTTGCAGACGACACTACAGTGGTAGGCTTGATTACCAACAACGACGAGATGGCCTACAGGGAGGAGGTGAGGGACCTCAGAGTGTGGTGTCAGGAAAATAACCGTAAGGCTCTCCAGAGGGTTGTGAGGTCTGCACAACGCATCACCAGGGGCAAACTACCTGCCCTCCAGGACACCTACACCACCCAATGTCACAGGAAGGCCATAAAGATCATCAAGGACAACAACCACCCGAGCCACTGCCTGTTCACCCCGCTATCATCCAGAAGGCGAGGTTAGTACAGGTGCCTCAAAGCAGGGACCAAGAGACTGAAAAACAGCTTCTATCTCAAGGCCATCAGACTGTTAAACAGCCACCACTAACATTGAGTGGCTGCTGCCAACATACTGACTCAACTCCAGCCACTTTAATAATGGAAAAATGTACGTAATAAATGTATCACTAGCCACTTTAAACAATGCCCCTTAATATAATGTTTACATACCTTACATTACTCATCTCATATGTATATACTGTACTCTATACCATCTACTGCATCTTGCCTATGCCTTTCTGTACCATCACCCATTCATATATATTTATGTACATATTCTTCATCCCTTTACACTTGTGTGTATAAGGTAGTTGTTATGAAATTGTTAGGATAGATTACTCGTTTGTTATTACTGCATTGTTGCAACTAGAAGCACAAACATTTCGCTACACTCGCATTAACATCTGCTAACCATGTGTATGTGACAAATACAATTTGATTTGATCATTCTGTTAGCATCATTATGTTACTGGGTGTTAAATCCACTTCACTTACTGTAGTTCAATAACCAAAAGAGACGTTTTTCAAACTCAAGGTGTCCTGTCATAGCTGACAACCCATTCTTTCTGCACACGTCTTTGACTCTTAATTCCCGAGTATATACTTAACAGCTTTTGGAAAACTGTTCACATAAAAAACAAAGGAATGGTTTACTGTAATTCTGTTACCTATCTTTACATCTGCACTGTTTTTCTAGAATATGTTCATTGGAAATTGTTAAAAGTAGCCATTGTGCATATAGTTGTATGGTTTGTTTAACTTTGCTATCAACTGTTTTTGTCTGGCATACTTTTAAAGTGAAAATAAAACAGAGACTAGCGTCATTCTGGTACCGTGGAATTGCCCCAAGCCTAATAAACTTGCGAGGAAAGCGGGCTGCTGCAGCGTCCATATTCAAACAGAGCACACAGCTTCGGCATCCTTCTGGAGATATCACAAACTGACCTAACTCCCCCTAAACCCAATTATCGCCTTTGTGAAGGATATCTCACCCTTCTCGAATTTATTCAAGTTATGCTAATGTTTTGACAGGTCTCATTCACATTTCACAATGTACTTTTCCCCTTATAACTGTGCTAAAACATTACGCAAAAATCAAAAACATTTGAATATTTACCAGTATTTGGTGAGTTTAGCGAACAGGTTTACGTAAACTGCTAGTCGTTGTCCAGGGTGCTGAAATCCCCCTATTCCTTCGCAGCAGGTTCAGGGAACGTCCGTTCAATCCGCTGAGAGCGAGACACAGCACACAGATTTAAAATGCAGTCCAACTGCTGTGGCCGTCAGTGACGTTAATAAGAAAATTCCATTCGTGCCACCAGCATTGGAGCCAACAGAGAAAATAATATCTTCGAAATTGTGACTTTATGAAACCAACGACGCAGAAGTAGTGCAGTGGCTATGCTCTCCACTGCTCCGGGACGGTTTTGCCGGTCTAATTGGCATCGCTTTGCTGTTTGCTTTTTCCTTCCCGTATACTCTCTCTCTCTCTCGCTCTCTGTCTCTCTCTCTCTCTCGCTCTCTGTCGCTCTCTCTCCACCCGCCCTCGCAACAGAGAATTAGATTTATGGGCAATTTGCTTTTGTAGGCTAGAGAGGAGAGACCGACTGTTTCGTAGCCTATACACCCCCCTGTCGTCTTTTCCCCTCCCCCCACTTTTCCTCCTCTATAGTCCCGCGGTTTGCTTTTATTAGCGCAACAGTTTCCTACATGCCGGAAAAGCCGGTGCCCGGTGGTAAATGACAGCAAGCGACACCCGTGAAGGGGGTGAGGGGATATCTTGCTCCTTCCACGGTGGGGGCACCGCGCGCTCTCTTCCTCATTAGCTTTCAACACCACATGAAGTGAACGGCACCGACCGACTGAGCTACATGCATTATACGAACGCACCGAACCCATAGAGGATAAGACCATCATTTGAAACTTATTCAGGAATCACTACAGACACACTGATGCTGCTCGCACATTCAAAGACATTTTCTCTGATTAGGCCTTTCATGAGCCAATCAGTGTAAATTAGAATGATTGACACGATGTGGCATGAATGCACACGGGTTTGATGGATGAAAATACCCTCAAATTAAAGTCTGCTTTAGTTATTATGTGATTTCAAATCCAAAGTGCTTGAGTACTCAGCCAAAACAACAAAAAATGTGTCACTGTCCCAATACCTTTGGAGCTAATTGTATACCTTGGCTCAATCAAAGTGAATGTGTGTATGCAAATCATAATAATTGGATGGGTGCTAACATTTGTCCCATTTCACACATGTGCAAGTGGGTTTCTTATGCATGTTTGAACTGGAAATGTTTTTGTTGTTGTTACATATCCCAACTTTCCCTGAGACAGCCTCAGAGAGTGGGTAATTAGGGTTAAGAGCCTTGCACAGGGGCACATCGACAGATGTTTCAACTTGTCGGCTTGGGGATTCGAACTAGAAACCTTTCGGTAACCGCTAGTCTACCTGCCACCGTGTGTGTGTGTGTGTGTGTGTGTGTGTGTGTGTGTGTGTGTGTGTGTGTGTGTGTGTGTGTGTGTGTGTGTGTGTGAAATACATGCACATGCATAAGGATCCCCTTTCTTCGATCACTATGTCACAGTTACATAACCCATTTATCAGTATCAGAGTAACATTTCATGTTCTCTGTCTACAGATTGTTTCCTTCTGAACACAGGCTGTACTTTCCTGTTGAGGCACAGAGGAGTTACCCTCCTTTCTTCTGATGGGCTGAATTTATGATTAGTATTCTAGAGTCCTCCTGCAGCAAATATGCATTTCACGCTTACATGCACACACAGTGGCAGCTGCGAAGGGCCCTCCAGTGACCAAGAGCTGTAGCCAGTCACATAGTCTCTTCAGACGTGTCCTAAATTAGCTCATGCTTTCGAAACTCAACTTGAGCTTATTAGCCTTGGGGGACATCAGGCAAAACACTAGCTATTGGGGTTTAGCATGTTCCAGACTGTGTTTGTATGATCAGCAGTTAGCTAGGGCTGGGAATTGCCAGGGACCTCACAATGTGATATTATCACAATACTTAGGTGCCAATATGATATTTACTGAGATTCTCACGATTCTATATGTATTGCGATTCGGAAATACATTTTTTTTGCGATTCAAACATACTTCTCACCATATGTCTGCTGCAGAGGGACAAGAGAGAGCCAATGCAAAAGCAAGTTTGGATCAGTCATGGAAACTAAAGTGCTGAAAACAAATTGTCTTACTAACTAAAAAGACCAAGAATGACAAATAATGGCGTAAAGGACAACGTGAACCAGCCTGCTCTCATAGACTAGACGTACTACTTTCCAAATACTTAGCATGTTAGCTATCCTTTCCCCTAACCCAATCCTAAGCGTAATCCTTTTAGCTAACCCTTCCCCTAACCATAACCCTAACCCTAACCTTAACCCTTTAACCTAACTCTGAACCTTAACCCTAAGCCCTAACCCTAGCCCCTAGCCTAGCTAACGTTTAACCAGCTAGCTAACGTTAGCCACCTTTCCAACAACAAATCATAAAACATATTGCATGTTTTGCCAATTCGTAACACATTGTAAGAATTGCAATTCATAAACATATACTAATTGTAAATCATAACTTATAATACGATGATGATGAAGATCCACAAATTAATGCATACCATACAAAACGTAACATATAATACTAAATGGAGCGTCTCGGATTTACGTACAGAATAAAACGAAATGCTCTGAGACCAGGTTGTGCGAACAGAAAATATCCAATCAAGCCCTGTATGGTTTTAACATTTGGATCAGGCAGGGCCTTGCACAGACCTATCAGGGGGAAGTGCTCAAAATGAAAGGGCACCTGCAGGCACACTTGATCTGAAAAAAAAGTTCATTATTCATATCTTGAAATTCATAACACACTAACTACCTCTGTAGCGATATTTGTTTTTATTTTTTATGTTGATGACTAGATAGCTGGATAGCTAACTTGATTATTTTTTTTTGACTGATTGTGATTTATCTTCAATGCTCAAAAAAAACAACTTCATAATTTATTATTCATAATCTTCTAACCCATTATCCCAGAAACCCTAGACCCACTCCAATTTGCATACCGCCCAAACAGATCCACAGATGATGCAATCTGTATTGCACTCCACACTGCGCTTTCCCACCTGGACAAAAGGAACACTTATGTGAGAATGCTATTCATTGACTACAGCTCAGTGTTCAACACCCTCAAAGCTCATCACTAAGCTAAGGATCCTGGGACTAAACACCTCCCTCTGCAACTGGATCCTGGACTTCATGACAGGCCACCCCCAGGTGGTAAGGGTAGGTAGCAACACATCTGCCACGCTGATCCTCAACACTGGAGCCCCCCAGGGGTGTGTGCTCAGTCCCCTCCTTCTCAACAGTTTTTACCCCCAAGCCATAAGACTCCTGAACAGGTAACCAAATGGCTACCCGGACAATTTGCATTGTGTGACCCCCAAACCCTCTTTTACGCTGCTGCTACTCTCTGTTTATCATATATGCATAGTCACTTCAACTCTACATTCATGTATATATGTACATACTACCTCAATTGGCCCGACCAACCAGTGTTCCCGCACATTGTCTAACCGGGCAATCTGCATTGTGTCCCACCACCCACAACCCCTCTTTACGCTACTGCTACTCTCTGTTCATCATATATGCATAGTCACTTTAACCATATCTACAGTTGTGGCCAAAAGTTTTGAGAATGACGCAAATATTAATTTTCACAAAGTCTGCTGCCTCAGTTTGTATGACGGCAATTTGCATATACTTCAGAATGTTATGAAGAGTGATCAGATGAATTGCAATTAATTGCAAAGTCCCTCTTTCCCATGCAAATTAACTGAATCCCCCCAAACACTTCCACTGCATTTCAGCCCTGCCACTAAAGGACCAGCTGACATCATGTCAGTGATTCTCTCGTTAACACAGGTGTGAGTGTTGATGAGGACAAGGCTGGTGAACCCTCTGTCAGGCTGATTGAGTTCTAATAACAGACTGGAAGCTTCAAAAGGAAGGTGGTGCTTGGAATCATTGTTCTTCCTCTGTCAGCCATGGTTACCTGCAAGGAAACACGTGCTGTCATCATTGCTTTGCACAAAAAGGGCTTTACAGGCAAGAATATTGCTGCCAGTAAGATTGCACCTAAATCAACCATTTATCAGATCATCAAGAACTTCAAGGAGAGCGGTTCAATTGTTGTGAAGAAGGCTTCAGGGCGCCCAAGAAAATCCAGCAAGCGCCAGGACCATCTCCTAAAGTTGATTCAGCTGAGGGATCGGGGCACCACCAGTAGAGAGCTTGCTCAGGAATGGCAGCAGGCAGGTGTGAGTGCATCTGCATGCACAGTGAGGCGAAGACTTTTGGAGGATGACCTGGTGTCGAGAAGGGCAGCAAAGAAGCCTCTTCTCTCCAGGAAAAACATCAGGGACAGACTGATATTCTGCAAAAGGTACAGGGATTGGACTGCTGAGGACTGGGGTAAAGTCATTTTCTCTGATGAATCTCTTTTCTGATTACTTGGGGCATCTGGAAAAAAGCTTGTCCGGAGAAGACAAGGTGAGTGCTACCATCAGTCCTGTGTCATGCCAACAGTAAAGCATCCTGAGACCATTCATGTGTGGGGTTGATTCTTAGCCAAGGGATTGGGCTCACTCACAATTTTGACTAAGAACACAGCCATGAATAAAGAATGGTACCAACACATCCTCTGAGAGCATCTTCTCCCAACCATCCAGGAACAAACTAAAACCAAATTCTGACAAACTCCAAGCATTGATTATGCAAGAATGGGCTGCTATCAGTCAGGATGTGGCCCAGAAGTGAATTGACAGCATGCCAGGGCGGATTGCAGAGGTCTTGAAGAAGAAAGGTCAACACTGAAAATATTGACTCTTTGCATGAACTTCATGTAATTGTCAATAAAAGCCTTTGACACTTATGAAATGCTTATAATTATACTTCAGTATTCCATAGTAACATCTGACAAAAATATCTAAAGACACTGAAGCAGCAAACTTTGTGAAAATGTATATTTGTGTCATTCTCAAAACTTTTGGCCACGACTGTACATGTACATACTACCTCAATCAGCGTGACTAACCGATGTCTGTATGTAGCCTCGCTACTTTTATAGCCCCGCTAATGTATATAGCCTCACTACTGTTATTTTTCACTGTCTTTTTACTGTTGTTTTGTATTTATTTACGCACCTATTGTTCACCTAATACCTTTTTTACACTATTAGTTAGAGCCTGTAAGTAAGCATTTCACTGTAAGGTCTACTACACCTTCTGTATACGGCGCACGTGACAAATACACTTCGATTTGATTTGATGATACAGTATATGGCTGGCTGGCTGGCTAGTGTGGATATTGTAGTGTATGGTGGTTAGCTAGAGTGTAGACTACCTGTGTTGATGCTGTCGTGACACAAGTGCATCTCCTGACTGAAGAAGGGATTGAGTTTGGTCAGAGAGTCATAGAGAGTCGTAAGCTAGCAGGCAGCCAGACCCAATATTGACCATATAAATAAAGTATTATCAAGTGTAAATCAAATGTTTTGCTGCAGCTGCTGTGGCAGAACTGTTGATATTTAAACTAGGTAGCTTGCTACACAAATTTGACCGGTGACCATATCTAAAACCATGCATGTTTGGATACCAGGCACACACAATCTCTGCCAACACTACCCTACCCAACCCTACCCTACACTCTATCTTACCCCATACACTACTGTCCCCCATAATCCTACCCTACCCTACCCAACCCTACCCTATACTCTACCCTACCCACCCTACCTTCCCCTACCCTACCTTACCCAGCCTAGTTGTCTGTATAACCTCATTAGTCTGGGTGGATAGATGTTGATAGATGTTCATAGATGTTCATAGACGTGGATAGATGTTGATAGATGTGGATAGATGTTCATAGATGTGGATAGATGTTGATAGATGTGGATAGATGTTCATAGATGTGGATAGATGTGGATAGATGTTCATAGATGTGGATAGATGTTCATAGATGTTGATAGATGTGGATAGATGTTGATAGATGTGGACAGATGTTCGTTGATGTGGATAGATGTTCGTAGATGTGGATAGATGTGGATAGATGTTCATAGATATGGATAGATGTTGATAGATGTGGATAGATGTTCATAGACGTGGATAGATGTTGATAGATGTGGATAGATGTTGATAGATGTGGATAGATGTTCATAGACGTGGATAGATGTTGATAGATGAGGATAGATGTTGATAGATGTGGATAGATGTGGATAGATGTTGATAGATGTGGATATATGTTCATAGATGTGGATAGATGTTCATAGATGTTGATAGATGTAGATAGATGTTCATAGATGTGGATAGATGTTCACAGATGTTGATAGACGTGGATAGATGTGGATAGATGTTCATAGATGTGGATAGATGTTCATTGATGTGGATAGATGTGGATAGATGTTGATAAATGTGCATAGATGTTGATAGATGTGGATAGATGTTGATAGATGTGGATAGATGTTGAGAGATGTGGATAGATGTTGATAGATGTGGATAGATGTTGATAGATGTGGATAGATGTTCGTTGATGTGGATAGATGTGGATAGATGTTCATAGATGTGGATAGATGTGGATAGATGTTCATAGATGTGGATAGATGTTCATAGATGTTGATAGATGTGGATAGATGTTGATAGATGTGGACAGATGTTCGTTGATGTGGATAGATGTTCGTAGATGTGGATAGATGTGGATAGATGTTCATAGATATGGATAGATGTTGATAGATGTGGATAGATGTTCATAGACGTGGATAGATGTTGATAGATGTGGATAGATGTTGATAGATGTGGATAGATGTTCATAGACGTGGATAGATGTTGATAGATGAGGATAGATGTTGATAGATGTGGATAGATGTGGATAGATGTTGATAGATGTGGATATATGTTCATAGATGTGGATAGATGTTCATAGATGTTGATAGATGTAGATAGATGTTCATAGATGTGGATAGATGTTCACAGATGTTGATAGACGTGGATAGATGTGGATAGATGTTCATAGATGTGGATAGATGTTCAT
Source organism: Oncorhynchus clarkii lewisi (assembly GCF_045791955.1). Classification (NCBI taxonomy): domain Eukaryota; kingdom Metazoa; phylum Chordata; class Actinopteri; order Salmoniformes; family Salmonidae; genus Oncorhynchus; species Oncorhynchus clarkii. The sequence continues at coordinate 82,445,956 of NC_092150.1, forward strand.
TGATGTGGATAGATGTGGATAGATGTTGATAAATGTGCATAGATGTTGATAGATGTGGATAGATGTTGATAGATGTGGATAGATGTTGAGAGATGTGGATAGATGTTGATAGATGTGGATAGATGTTGATAGATGTGGATAGATGTTCGTTGATGTGGATAGATGTGGATAGATGTTCATAGATGTGGATAGATGTGGATAGATGTTCATAGATGTGGATAGATGTTCATAGATGTTGATAGATGTGGATAGATGTTGATAGATGTGGACAGATGTTCGTTGATGTGGATAGATGTTCGTAGATGTGGATAGATGTGGATAGATGTTCATAGATATGGATAGATGTTGATAGATGTGGATAGATGTTCATAGACGTGGATAGATGTTGATAGATGTGGATAGATGTTGATAGATGTGGATAGATGTTCATAGATGTGGATAGATGTTGATAGATGAGGATAGATGTTGATAGATGTGGATAGATGTGGATAGATGTTGATAGATGTGGATATATGTTCATAGATGTGGATAGATGTTCATAGATGTTGATAGATGTAGATAGATGTTCATAGATGTGGATAGATGTTCACAGATGTTGATAGACGTGGATAGATGTGGATAGATGTTCATAGATGTGGATAGATGTTCATTGATGTGGATAGATGTGGATAGATGTTGATAAATGTGCATAGATGTTGATAGATGTGGATAGATGTTGATAGATGTGGATAGATGTTGAGAGATGTGGATAGATGTTGATAGATGTGGATAGATGTTGATAGATGTGGATAGATGTTCGTTGATGTGGATAGATGTGGATAGATGTTCATAGATATGGATAGATGTTCATAGATGTGGATAGATGTTGATAGATGTGAATAGATGTTGATAGATGTGGATAGATGTTCATAGACGTGGATAGATGTTGATAGATGAGGATAGATGTTGATAGATGTGGATAGATGTGGATAGATGTTGATAGATGTGGATATATGTTCATAGATGTGGATAGATGTTCATAGATGTTGATAGATGTAGATAGATGTTCATAGATGTGGATAGATGTGGATAGATGTTGATATATGTGGATAGATGTTGATAGAAGTGGATAGATGTTCATATATGTGGATAGATGTGGATAGATGTGGATAGATGTGGATAGATGTTGATAGATGTGGATAGATGTTGATAGATGTTGATAGATGTGGATAGATGTGGATAGATGTTGATAGGTGTGGATAGATGTTCAGAGATGTGGATAGATGTTCATAGATGTGGATAGATGTTGATAGATGTGGATAGATGTGGATTGATGTTGATAGATGTGGATAGATGTTCATAGATGTGGATAGATGTTCATAGATGTGGATAGATGTTGATAGATGTTGATATATGTCGAAAGATGTTGATATATATGTGGATAGATGTGGATAAATGTGGATAGATGTGGATAGATGTTGATAAATGTGGACAGATGTGGATAGATGTTCATAGATGTTGATAGATGTGGATAGATGTGGATAGATGTTGATAGATGTGGATAGATGTTCATAGATGTGGATGGATGTGGATAGATGTTCATAGATGGGGCGGCAGGGTAGCCTAGTGGTTAGAGCGTTGGACTTGTAACCGGAAGGTTGCAAGTTCAAACCCCTGAGCTGACAAGGTACAAATCTGTCGTTCTGCCCCTGAACAGGCAGTTAACCCTAGGCCGTCATTGTAAATAAGAATTTGTTCTTAACTGACTTGCCTAGTTAAATAAAGGTAAAATAAAAAAATAAATAAAAAATAGATGTGGATAGATGTTTATAGATGTTGATAGATGTGGATAGATGTTCATTGATGTGGATAGATGTTCATAGATGTGGATAGATGTTCATAGATGTTGATAGATGTGGATAGATGTTCATAGATGTAGATAGATGTTCATAGATGTGGATAGATGTTCATAGATGTTGATAGATATGGATAGATGTTCATAGATGTAGATAGATTATCATAGACGTGGATAGATTTTCATAGATGTGGATAGATGTGGATAGATGTTCATAGATGTGGATAGATGTGGATAGATGTTGATAGATGTGGATAGATGTTGATAGATGTGGATAGATGTTGATAGATGTTCATAGATGTTGATAGATGTGGATAGATGTTCATAGATGTGGATAGATGTTCATAGATGTGGATAGATGTTCATAGATGTGGATAGATGTTCATAGACGTGGATAGATGTTCATAGATGTTGATAGATGTGGATAGATGTTGATAGATGTGGATAGATGTTCATAGATGTGGATAGATGTTGATAGATGTGGATAGATGTTCATAGATGTGGATAGATGTGGATAGATGTGGATAGATGTTCGTAGATGTGGATAGATGTTCATAGATGTTGATAGATGTGGATAGATGTTCGTTGATGTGGATAGATGTTCGTAGATGTGGATAGATGTGGATAGATGTTCATAGATATGGATAGATGTTGATAGATGTGGATAGATGTTCATAGACGTGGATAGATGTTGATAGATGTGGATAGATGTTCATAGATGTGGATAGATGTTGATAGATGTGGATATATGTTCATAGATGTGGATAGATGTTCATAGATGTTGATAGATGTGGATAGATTTTCACAGATGTGGATAGATGTTGATAGATGTGGATAGATGTTCATAGATGTTGATAAGCGTGGATAGATTTGGATAGATGTTCATAGATGTGGATAAATGTTCATTGATGTGGATAGATGTGGATAGATGTTGATAGATGTGCATAGATGTTGATAGATGTGGATAGATGTTGATAGATGTGGATAGATGTGGATAGATGTTCATAGATGTGGATAAGATGTGGATAGATATTGATAGATGTTGATAGATGTGGATAAATGTGGATAGATGTTGATAGATGTGGATAGATGTAGATTGATGTGGATAGATGTTCATAGATGTGGATAGATGTTGATAGATGTGGATAGATGTTGATAGATGGAGGCTGCAGCACCCAGATACCCCTGGCAGTAGACCAGCATATATAGTAGGAGATGGCAGTACAGGTTGGGACACAAATCCAGCCAATACATATTGTGTGTGTGTTTGCGTGTGCGTGTCTGTGTGTGTGTCTGTGTGTGTGCATGTGTGTGTCTGTGTGTCTGTATGTGTGTGTCTGTGTGTGTGTGTGTGTGTGTGCGTGTGTGTGTCTGTGTGTCTGTGTGTGTTTGTCTGCGTGTGTGCTTGTGTGTCTGTGTGTGTGCGTGTGTGTGTCTGTGTGTCTGTGTGTCTGTGTGTGTGTGCGTGTGTGTGCGTGTGTGTGTGTGTGTGTGGGTAGATGCCGTTGCATGCATAAATCTGTACTTCATCATCTACCACTCTATGTCCTTGTATCGGTGTACCCCTCTCAAAGCGAGCATGTTTCTTATCCTCTGGCTGGAAGAGAAGGTGTCAGGTAGAAGGCAATGTGCTCCGGAGGAGTAGAGAGTTGTTGAAAACAGCTCCCCCCTCCCTCCCTCCCTCCCTCCCTCCCTCCCTCCCTCCCTCCCTCCCTCCCTCCCTCCCTCCCTCCCTCCCTCCCTCCCTCCCTCCCTCCCTCCCTCCCTCCCTCCCTCCCTCCCTCCCTCCCTCCCTCCCTCCCTCCCTCCCTCCCTCCCAAGGCAGGGTCAGAGCTAGCTGGATGGGGAGGGGCAAGGCAGGGTCAGAGCTGGCTGGATGGGGAGGAGCAAGGCAGGGTCAGAGCTGGCTGGATGGGGAGGGGCAAGGCAGGGTCAGAGCTAGATGGATGGGGAGGGGCAAGGCAGGGTCAGAGCTAGCTGGATGGGGAGGGGCAAGGCAGGGTCAGAGCTAGCTGGATGGGGAGGGGCAAGGCAGGGTCAGAGCTGGCTGGATGGGGAGGGGCAAGGCAGGGTCAGAGCTGGCTGGATGGGGAGGGGCAAGGCAGTGTCAGAGCTGGCTGGATGGGGAGGGGCAAGGCAGGGTCAGAGCTAGCTGGATGGGGAGGGGCAAGGCAGGGTCAGAGCTGGCTGGATGGGGAGGGGCAAGGCAGGGTCAGAGCTGGCTGGATGGGGAGGGGCAAGGCAGTGTCAGAGCTGGCTGGATGGGGAGGGGCAAAGCAGGGTCAGAGCTGGCTGGATGGGGAGGGGCAAGGCAGGGTCAGAGCTAGCTGGATGGGGAGGGGCAAAGCAGGGTCAGAGCTGGCTGGATGGGGAGGGGCAAGGCAGGGTCAGAGCTGGCTGGATGGGGAGGGGCAAGGCAGGGTCAGAGCTGGCTATGTGGCAAACCAGGTGGTGTGAATTTGCTCATTTGGAGAAGAAGGAAAGGGGAGGTCAGAGTGTGTGTGTGTGTGTGTGTGTGTATGTTTGGGGGGGATGATTTTTGGGAAGTGAGTATTGATGTATTTATTTAAGGCATTCAGTGTGCGTGTTTGTTTGTAAACAGTATGTGCAGCGTTTAGTAATTAGGTGAGAGCACTGTGTGTTGTGTGGGTGTCAGTGTTGTTGAGTAAACACCACATAGGAGAGAATTTCTGTCATTGGGTCATTAAGTATATATCTGAATGCGTTTTTGTGAAGTAGAACGAGTGGTAGAAGAGGCAAGGTCAACTGGAAACGTGTGTTTGTATGTGTGCAGATGTGCTATGCGTGTGTGTGTGTGTGTGTGTGTGTGTGTGTGTGTGTGTGAGAGAGAGAGAAGGAGAGAGAGAGAGAGAGAGAGAGAGATAGAGAGAGAGAGAGAGACAGCGAGATAGAGAGTTGTTCCGTGATAGTTTTTTGGCAGAAGTGTTCTCCCCCTCCAGAAATAATTTCCTTACCAACGCTATATCTGATCAAATGTAATCTTGCTGTCAGGAGCAGCACTTGTTAAAGAGAAAGTTCGCTATTTTACAACTTGATGAAAAGGTGTGGAAGAGAATGAGGGCGGGAATGAAATGGTGTGGAAAGGAGAGCAAGAGACAAAGGGAGGAAGAGGATAGTATAGGCAGTAGACATAGAAGACATAGAGAGGAAGAAGATAGTATAGGCAGTAGACATATAGAGGAAGAGGATAGTATAGGCAGTAGACATACAGAGGAAGAGGATAGTATAGGCAGTAGACATACAGAGGAAGAGGATAGTATAGGCAGTAGACATACAGAGGAAGAGGATAGTATAGGCAGTAGACATACAGAGGAAGAGGATAGTATAGGCAGTAGACATACAGAGGAAGAGGATAGTATAGGCAGTAGACATACAGAGGAAGAGGATAGTATAGGCAGTAGACATACAGAGGAAGAGGATAGTATAGGCAGTAGACATACAGAGGAAGAGGATAGTATAGGCAGTAGACATACAGAGGAAGAAGATAGTATAGGCAGTAGACATACAGAGGAAGAGGATAGAAGAAGCAGTAGTCAAAGGGGGGAAGAGATGAGGATAGGCATTAGACATAGGGAGTAAGAAGATAAGAGAGGCAGTAGACATAGAGAGTACGAGGATAGGAGAGGCAGTAGACAAAGGGAGGAAGTGGATAGGATAGCCAGTAGACATAGGGAGGAAGAGGATAGCATAGACAGTAGACATAATGAGGAAGAGAATAGGAGAAGCAGTAGACATTTTGAGGAAGAGGATAGTGTAGGCTGTAGACAAAGGGAGGAAGAGAATAGAATAGGCAGTAGACAAAGGGAGGAAGAGGATAGTGTAGGCTGTAAACAAAGGGAGGAAGAGGATAGGAGAGGCAGTAGACAAAGGGAGGAAGAGGATAGTGTAGGCTGTAAACAAAGGGAGGAAGAGGATAGTGTAGGCTGTAAACAAAGGAGGAAGAGGATAGTGTAGGCTGTAAACAAAGGGAGGAAGAGGATAGTGTAGGCTGTAAACAAAGGGAGGAAGAGGATCGTGTAGGCTGTAGACAAAGGGAGGAAGAGGATAGTGTAGGCTGTAAACAAAGGGAGGAAGAGGATAGGAGAGGCAGTAGACAAAGGGAGGAAGAGGATAGTGTAGGCTGTAGACAAAGGGAGGAAGAGGATAGTGTAGGCTGTAGACAAAGGGAGGAAGAGGATAGTGTAGGCTGTAGACAAAGGGAGGAAGAGGATAGGAGAGGCAGTAGACAAAGGGAGGAAGAGGATAGTGTAGGCTGTAGACAAAGGGAGGAAGAGGATAGTGTAGGCTGTAGACAAAGGAAGGAAGAGGATAGTGTAGGCTGTAGACAAAGGGAGGAAGAGGATAGTGTAGGCTGTAAACAAAGGGAGGAAGAGGATAGGAGAGGCAGTAGACAAAGGGAGGAAGAGGATAGTGTAGGCTGTAGACAAAGGGAGGAAGAGGATAAAGTAGGCTGTAGACAAAGGGAGGAAGAGGATAGTGTAGGCTGTAGACAAAGGGAGGAAGAGGATAGGAGAGGCAGTAGACAAAGGGAGGAAGAGGATAGTGTAGGCTGTAAACAAAGGGAGGAAGAGGATAGGAGAGGCAGTAGACAAAGGGAGGAAGAGGATAGTGTAGGCTGTAGACAAAGGGAGGAAGAGGATAGTGTAGGCTGTAGACAAAGGGAGGAAGAGGATAGTGTAGGCTGTAGACAAAGGGAGGAAGAGGATAGGAGAGGCAGTAGACAAAGGGAGGAAGAGGATAGTGTAGGCTGTAGACAAAGGGAGGAAGAGGATAGTGTAGGCTGTAGACAAAGGAAGGAAGAGGATAGTGTAGGCTGTAGACAAAGGGAGGAAGAGGATAGTGTAGGCTGTAAACAAAGGGAGGAAGAGGATAGGAGAGGCAGTAGACAAAGGGAGGAAGAGGATAGTGTAGGCTGTAGACAAAGGGAGGAAGAGGATAAAGTAGGCTGTAGACAAAGGGAGGAAGAGGGTAGTGTAGGCTGTAGACAAAGGGAGGAAGAGGATAGGAGAGGCAGTAGACAAAGGGAGGAAGAGGATAGTGTAGGCTGTAAACAAAGGGAGGAAGATGATAGTGTAGGCTGTAAACAAAGGGAGGAAGAGGATAGTGTAGGCTGTAGACAAAGGGAGGAAGAGGATAGTGTAGGCTGTAAACAAAGGGAGGAAGAGGATAGGAGAGGCAGTAGACAAAGGGAGGAAGAGGATAGTGTAGGCTGTAAACAAAGGGAGGAAGAGGATAGTGTAGGCTGTAGACAAAGGGAGGAAGAGGATAGTGTAGGCTGTAGACAAAGGGAGGAAGAGGATAGTGTAGGCTGTAGACAAAGGGAGGAAGAGGATAGTGTAGGCTGTAAACAAAGGGAGGAAGAGGATAGGAGAGTCAGTAGAGGGGGCTCAGTCAGCTCCATGTTTGTTATTAACCTAATAGGTATATACACAACTCTCAAACACTGACCTCTCTTTCTTTCTTTCTTTCTTTCTTTCTCTTTCTTTCTTTCTTTCTTTCTTTCTTTCTTTCTTTCTTTCTTTCTTTCTTTCTTTCTTTCTTTCTTTCTTTCTTTCTTTCTTTCTTTCTCTCTCTCTCTCTCTCTCTCTCTACAGCACCACCACCACCACCACCAGACGCCCACGTTCCCTTTACTGTTCCCTTTACTATCCTCCACAGCTTGTGCATCCCCTCTTGGGCTTACCGTAGCCCGGAGATCCCCTCCGCTTCCAACTTTCCACCCACCTTCCACTTCTCTTTGTGCTGATTATTGGAGAGTAGGACAGGATTTAGCCACTGAGCCAAGCTGAAAGGAGAACAGAGAAAGAGAGAGGATGTGTGGGTTATTCATGCCAGTTCTTTGGAGATTGCAGATATAGAATGGAATGGAGGATCGAGGATCCCATCCATTTCTATGGCTCATTTCTCTGAAACCTCATCAGAATCTCACTACAGCCATGTAATCGCGGTGGCGTTTAAGGGAGACGATGTATATCGTAATAGGAGCTTATGCTCGTCATTCTCTGTCCTTTTCTTCTTGCTGTCTCTTTCTCTCCCCTTTTCTCTCTCTCCCTCACTCAGCCCACCCAGTCAGACAACACACACACACACACACACACACACACACACACACACACACACACACACACACACACACACACACACACACACACACACACACACACACACACACACACACACACACACACAAACAAACAAAAAACAAACAAAATATCCTTCCTGATTGAATACCAGGTTGTGAGGAGTCACCTCTTTGAAGAGGAAGGGTTTCAGGTGCTTTTGAAAGATGGGAAGGGACTTTGGAGAGCCGAGCCAGGCGGGAGGAAAGGGGACAGTGAACGTCATAGGATGTGGAAAGGGATGAGAGTAGGGTGGAAGAGGCAGAATCAGGAGACAGGAGAGAGAAGGATTTTGCAGAAGGGAGAGATGATAAGATAGAAGAGGACCGAGCAGTGGGAGAGAGAAAATGAAGATTGATACGTTGCATGACCATCTGGGTAGAGGCTGAGTGGCTCGGGTTGGAGGAAAGGGAGACAGAAACAGAAACAAAGTAATGATCCGAGACCTGGGGAGGGATTGTAGTGAGATTAGTAGGTGAACAGGGTGGGGACTGGGAATGGGTAAGGTCAAAATAGGCAAGGAGGGGAAAGAGAGAGTTGGAAAGAAATTAATCGAAGGCAGACGTCCGGAGGTTGAAGTCGCCAAGTACGAAGAGCGGTGAGCCATCGTCAGTAAATGCGCTTATCAAGGTGTCAAGCTCATTGAGGAAATCTCTAAAGGCACAAGGTGGGCGATAGATGACAACAATGTTAAGCTTGTGAGTGGACAAGTGACAGTGACAGCACGGAATTCAAGTATAAAATGTATAGACAATTATTTCCTTAGCACTGGCATCTCATCACACCTGTCTTTGTTTGCATGATCTTGTCTGTATCGTACAACCCTGTCATTAGAATTTGATGAAGGGGGTTGATGTAGGAGCAAGTGTGTAGCTATTCATTTGCAGAACTTACCTGCTGCTGGAAAAGTAACGAGTGGCGACTGCTGAAGATTGGTCCAATCGATTGTTGGGAATATTGATGAAAAAAACTGACAGAGAATCGTGAAGTGGTACAAGGTTCATTAGAGAGAACACATCTATTCAACTGACAAATTGGGAGTGCTTGTGAACTAATTTTGTATTTTTTTCTACACACACACACACACACACACACACACACACACACACACACACACACACACACACACACACACACACACACACACACACACACACACACACACACACACACACACACACACACACACACACACACACACACACACACACACACACACACAAACAGAGAGTGAGAATAAAGGTGATGACGTTATCTCATCTCAGCCTGAACATATCTCTGCTGATCAGTGGAGGAAGCCAAGCAAAAAGTGGAGAAATGGGGGAACATGATTATCCTACAGCGGCGAGATGAGATGACTCAATAAGTACTAGTTGATACATGGTAGACGTCAGGAAATGTAATTGTGGGCCTAATCCTGCTCCTTAGTGTAATTGGGAGAAATGCTGAAACAAGTGACGAATAGTCCATTCTATATACAGTGCCTTGCGAAAGTATTCGGCCCCCTTGAACTTTGCGACCTTTTGCCACATTTCAGGCTTCAAACATAAAGATATAAAACTGTATTTTTTTGTGAAGAATCAACAACAAGTGGGACACAATCATGAAGTGGAACGACATTTATTGGATATTTCAAACTTTTTCAACAAATCAAAAACTGAAAAATTGGGCGTGCAAAATTATTCAGCCCCTTTACAGCAAACTCTCTCCAGAAGTTCAGTGAGGATCTCTGAATGATCCAATGTTGACCTAAATGACTAATGATCATAAATACAATCCACCTGTGTGTAATCAAGTCTCCGTATAAATGCACCTGCACTGTGATAGTCTCAGAGGTCCGTTAAAAGCGCAGAGAGCATCATGAAGAACAAGGAACACACCAGGCAGGTCCGAGATACTGTTGTGAAGAAGTTTAAAGCCGGATTTGGATACAAAAAGATTTCCCAAGCTTTAAACATCCCAAGGAGCACTGTGCAAGTGATAATATTGAAATGGAAGGAGTATCAGACCACTGCAAATCTACCAAGACCTGGACGTCCCTCTAAACTTTCAGCTCATACAAGGAGAAGACTGATCAGAGATGCAGCCAAGAGGCCCATGATCACTCTGGATGAACTGCAGAGATCTACAGCTGAGGTGGGAGACTCTGTCCATAGGACAACAATCAGTCGTATATTGCACAAATCTGGCCTTTATGTCCCTGTATACAGCCTGTCTGTCCCTGTGTACAGCCTGTCTGTCCCTGTGTACAGTCTGTCTGTCCCTGTATACAGCCTGTCTGTCCCTGTATACAGCCTATCTGTTCCTGTATACAGTCTGTCTGTCCCTGTGTACAGCCTGTCTGTCCCTGTGTACAGCCTGTCTGTCCCTGTATACAGCCTGTCTGTCCCTGTGTACAGCCTGTCTGTCCCTGTATACAGCCTGTCTGTCCCTCTGTACAGCCTGTCTGTCCCTGTATACAGCCTGTCTGTCCCTGTATACAGCATGCCTGTCCCTGTATACAGCCTGTCTGTCCCTGTGTACAGCCTGTCTGTCCCTGTATACAGCCTGTCTGTCCCTGTGTACAGCCTGTCTGTCCCTGTGTACAGCCTGTCTGTCCCTGTATATACAGCCTGTCTGTCCCTGTATACAGCCTGTCTGTCCCTGTATACAGCCTGTCTGTTCCTGTGTACAGCCTGTCTGTCCCTGTATACAGCCTGTCTGTCCCTGTGTACAGCCTGTCTGTCCCTGTTTACAGCCTGTCTGTCCCTGTGTACAGCCTGTCTGTCCCTGTGTACAGCCTGTCTGTCCCTGTGTACAGGCTGTCTGTCCCTGTATACAACCTGTCTGTCCCTGTGTACAGGCTGTCTGTCCCTGTATACAACCTGTCTGTCCCTGTGTACAGGCTGTCTGTCCTGTATACAGCATGTCTGTCCCTGTGTACAGCCTGTCTGTCCCTGTGTACAGCCTGTCTGTCCCTGTGAACAGCCTGTCTGTCCCTGTATACAGCCTGTCTGTCCCTGTATACAGCCTGTCTGTCCCTATATACAGCCTGTCTGTCCCCGTGTACAGCCTGTCTGTCCCTGTATACAGCCTGTCTGTCCCTGTATACAGCCTGTCTGTCCCTGTATACAACCTGTCTGTCCCTGTATACAGCCTGTCTGTCCCTGTATACAACCTGTCTGTCCCTGTCAGCCTGTCTGTCCCTACAGCCTGTCTGTCCCTGTATACAGCCTGTCTGTCCCTGTATACAGCCTGTCTGTCCCTGTGTACAGCCTGTCTGTCCCTGTATACAGCCTGTCTGTCCCTGTGTACAGCCTGTCTGTCCCTGTGTACAGCCTGTCTGTCCCTGTGAACAGCCTGTCTGTCCCTGTATACAGCCTGTCCGTCCCTGTATACAGCCTGTCTGTCCCCGTATACAGCCTGTGTGTCCCCGTGTACAGCCTGCCTGTCCCTGTGTACAGCCTGTCTGTCCCTGTATACAGCCTGTCTGTCCCTGTATACAGCCTGTCTGTCCCTGTATACAACCTGTCTGTCCCTGTATACAGCCTGTCTGTCCCTGTATACAACCTGTCTGTCCCTGTATACAGCCTGTCTGTCCCTGTATACAGCCTGTCTGTCCCTGTATACAGCCTGTCTGTCCCTGTATACAGCCTGTCTGTCCCTGTATACAGCCTGTCTGTCCCTGTATACAGCCTGTCTGTCCCTGTGCACAGCCTGTCTGTCCCTGTGTACAGCCTGTCTGTCCCTGTATACAGCCACTCTACCTAGTAAGAAGATCTTACTCCTATACAGAATACCACTGCTCTGTTTCTCTCCCAGTCTAAATCCCTCTGGACTGAGCAGACTCCTTCTCCCCCACCTCCATCCTGACATCCGTCTAGAATGCCAGGGCCCAGAGGTTTTCTGTCCATCTGCCAATCAAAGACTGAGGTGGAGCACAGGTACCCGACACAATGGAGGAAATCGTGTTGAGAGTGAGGACATGTTGATATGCACTTTGGAATGGGGAGAATCAGGGAATGGGGAGAATCAGGGAATGGGGAGAATCAGGGAATGGGGAGAATCAGGGAATGGGGAGAATCAGGAAATGGGGAGAATCAGGGAATGGGGAGAATCAGGGAATGGGGAGAATCAGGAAATGGGGAGAATCAGGGAATGGGGAGAATCAGGGAATGGGGAGAATCAGGGAATGGGGAGAATCAGGGAATGGGGAAATTCAGGGAATGGGGAGAATCAGGAAATGGGGAGAATCAGGGAATGGGGAGAATCAGGAAATGGGGAGAATCAGGGAATGGGGAGAATCAGGGAATGGGGAGAATCAGGGTTATTCTCTACTTTCCTCGCCTCTTTTTTTCCATAACCTGGAATCTGATTGGTGAGTTTTTGCGTGCCTTCATGTGCTTGTATGTGCGCATCTGAAAATGTGTATGTGTGTATCTAGCTTCAGCAGCTTTCTTCCCCTGTATTGGAGCTGGGAGCTGCAGCGAGACAAAGCGACCATTGAGCCATTGCGCTCTCTAGCTCTCTGCTAGGCGCCCATTAGAAGAGATAGCTCCTATTCTCAGCCGCGCTCCCCTGCTCTGATTAACAGCCTACACCACAGCAGAAGCAATATGGCTGACATTTAACTATTATCTTCCACCACCCTCTACCCTACTTTCCATCTCGCCTACGTTAATCGACTGAGTTAACAAGTGTGTTACGGACCGTGGTAAACTGCATTTATGATACAATGTGAACTTACTAAGTCAGGGTTGGTGGTTTATCCATAAATGCATGAGACCCAACAGGCCTCAGATCTAATGATGATGGGTAACCTACGGATGTTAGCCAGAAAAAGCCTGAAGGAATATTTTGAGTTAACCGTGATCCGTCAAGTGTCCACTGAACGGTCAATATTATTTAACCCCTCGGTGATTACAGTAGGCGTTATGGCGTATAGGAGCTGATGTTTATACCTTAGATATAGCAGTGTATTCTATAAGAAAGTGATGTTTTTTTTTCCTCTCTCAATATTATATCATTGTTTCTGGTAAGCTTTTCAGCAGCATAGTAACCCATATGTTGATGATGTGTAGTTGTTCGGGAAAAGGTTAATGCTTTCAAGTACAAGTACAACTTTCACTACATAGCCAACTCTTCAGTACTGTAAGTATGAAACATGCTGTGAGAGAGCATGCGGTAGGACATCATCATGGTGGCGTCTTGCGTAACATCCTCTCATTATGCGTGGTGATACAGCCTGGTACACCAACCATGTTTAAACCCATAAGGTCAGCTGGCTAACGGAAGAGCAAATTACTAAAACACTAAATGGGTTTTTGTGTGCGTGTGTGTATACAATATGTGTGTGTGTCTCTGTGTATGAGTGTGTGTGCATGTGTGTATCCAATATGTGTGTATGTGTGCCTGTGTGTACGAGTGCGTGTGTCTGTGTGCATGTGTGAGAGAGAGAGCGAGAGATAGGAATAGAAAGAGAGATGGAGAAATAAAATGACAGAGACAGCGAGAAAGATGGAACAAGAGAGAAAACGAGAGCGAGAGATGGAGAGAGATAAATAAAATCCCAGGGAGACAGAGAGAGAGCAACTGAGCAAACGAGCTGATACTCAGTCACCATGGCAACCATTTGACGTGAAGCTGCCATACCTGCTGCCAATAAGAGCACTTTACTTCTCCGACGGCTTTCCATGGTCATGTGTGTACAGCAGTGGTCTAAAGTACTTCAGTAAAAACTCTTTAAAGTACTGCTTAAGTAGTTTTTTGAGGTATTTATACTATTTACTATTTATATTTTGAACAACTTTTAGATACTGAAGTATATTTTTGTAATTGCATTTACTTTTAATACTTAAGTATGTTTAAAACTAAATACTTTTAGATTTTTACGCAAGTAGTGTTTTACTGAGTGACTATTAAGTCACAAGGCGAGACCCAGATACAGACACAGGAGGCAGATGGTTGGAGTCTTACAATGTTTATTAATCCAAAGGGGTAGGCAAGAGAATGGTCGTGGACAGGCAAAAAGGTCAAAACCAGATCAGAGTCCAGGAGGTACAGAGTGGCAGACAGGCTCGTGGTCAAGGCAGGCAGAATGGTCAAGCAGGCGGGTACAAAGTCCAGAAACAGACAAGGGTCAAAACCAGGAGGATTAGAAAAAGGAGAATGCAAAAAGCAGGAGAACGGGAAAAACACTTGTTGACTTAGAAATATACAAGACAAACTGACACAGAGAGACAGGAAACACAGGGATAAATACACTGGTACAGAGAGACAGGAAACACAGGGATAAATACACTGGTACAGAGAGACAGGAAACACAGGGATAAATACACTGGTACAGAGAGACAGGAAACACAGGGATAAATACACTGGTACAGAGAGACAGGAAACACAGGGATAAATACACTGGTACAGAGAGACAGGAAACACAGGGATAAATACACTGGTACAGAGAGACAGGAAACACAGGGATAAATATGATTGTGCCTTGCTTATATGTTAGTGTTAAGTAGATGAATGACATTCCACACATGGCTTACAGGAAGAGGAGAAGATAGAGACGCTCTGCTGACAGTGATACGTTTGTATTCGTTCCCACTATTCCCATAGATTGAATTATGTTATGCTGCTTGATGAAGTTAAACACTCATTCAGATCATCCTTCCAGATTGATCATTCGTAAACTACATTACATACAGTATATAGTGTTTCTTATTGTAAATTATTTGAATGGTGACATTTTAGTGTGTTTCAATAGAGATATCCCAGAAAACCAAAAATGGCTCTGTGAAGGTTCCCAGTGTCACGGCCGTCTTCCTGGAAGGAATAAGTGGACCAAAGCGCAGTGTTGTGAGCCTACATTTGGCTCTTTATTTTGGAATGACGCCAACAAAACAAGAAACAAAATGAACAACCGTGAAGCTTACAGGGCTTTAGTGCCACAAACAAAGTTAACTACCCACACTGGAGGAGGGAAAAAGGGCTGCCTAAGTATGATTCCCAATCAGAGACAACGATAGACAGCTGTCCCTGATTGAGAACCATACCTGGCCAAAACATAGAAATAAAGAAACATAGAAAGAAAAACATAGAATGCCCACCCCACATCACACCCTGACCTAACCAAATAGAGAAACAAAACGGCTCTCTGAGGTCGGGGCGTGACACCCAGAACATTCATAGGTCACGACAGATGTTCTCATACCACAATAACAGTCCCGTTGTGGTGATGCCTATGGAATGTTTATATAAAACATTTGCCTGATGTTGCAAGAATGTTCCTAGCAAGAAAAATTTAATCTGTTCCTTAAATGGATTATGGATAACAAAGGAAGACACAGCCATGATGTGGCAGGGGCTACAGTCCATTACATATTACAAAGGAAGACACAGCCATGATGTGGCAGGGGCTACAGTCCATTACATATTACAAAGGAAGACACAGCCATGATGTGGCAGGGGCTACAGTCCATTATGGATTACAAAGGAAGACACAGCCATGATGTGGCAGGGGCTACAGTCCAGAACAGCTGGCAGGCATATTCACGGGAATTTTCAGTCTCTCCATGTCCAAGTCTGAAATCCCCACATGTTTTAAGTTGACCTCCATCATTCCTGTTCACAAGAACTCTAAGGCTTCATGCCACAATGACTATTGCCCGTTATCACTCACATCTGCAATCATGAAGCTTTGAGAGGCTGGTTATGGCACACATCAACTCCATCATCCCAGACACCCTAGACTCACCCCAATTTGCATACCTCCTCAACAGATGTATGGACGACGCAATCTCAATTGCACTTCATACTGCCCTCATCCACCTAGATAAGAGGAATACCTATGTGAGAATGCTGTTCATTGACTACAGCTTAGCGTTCAACACCATTGTCCCCTCCAAGCTCATCACCAAGCTTAGGACTGAACACCTCCCTCTGCAACTGGGTCCTGGACTTCTTGACGGGCCGACCCCAGGTGGTAAGGGTAGGCAACAAGATCATAAAATGGTCCACACACACGTGCACAGTCGTGAAGAAGGTGTGACAGAGCCTCTACCCCCTCAGGAGGTTGAACAAGGTTTGACATGGGCCCTTCAGATGCTCAAAAAGTTCTACACCTGCAACATTTTGAGCATCTTGACTGGCTGCATCACTGCTTGGTAAGGCTACAGCCCATAGAAACGCATTGAACTGATAATGGAATTTATATGTTTAAATGAATGATTAGAATATTCCACCCTGAAACCATATCATTGTATGAAATTGATTATAGTCAGTAAAATTATAATTAATGATGTGTGTAGTTTTAGTCAGAATTAGGGTGAAACAATATATATCTGTACAATATATTGTTTATAGTATCTTAAACACAGACTGTCTGAGCAAAATTCGGTGCCGACCTGGCTGGGCTGGGAGATTTGGGAGAGGACAGAGTACTTCTCACGGTGGTCTCCCTAATCTTTGTTGGCTGGGTAGTGATACAGTATGTGCGTAGGATACCTGCTGTTTGTGTGTGCGCCGCTATGAAATGGATGTGTTTGTATTGTGGACTTCAGAACGTTCTCGTGAATAAACTGTACTAACCTTTTGCATAAGAGTCTTTGCCTAATTATTATTAAATCCATTATACCCAAACCTCGGGATTGGTCAAAGCTATTGATTGTTAATTATTATCATTGGGATTGAAAATTCTAGTGACAATAACACATTCATAAATTGAAAAAAAGAATATGTAATTGTAAGGAATAGGTTTTTTAAGCGTCTGTATATCAGAAAGATCATGGTGTTTCCACCTCCATTTCCCCACTGTAATTCATTTTACCGACACAAAAAGATCCCACCATGTCGAACAAACATGGTATATCCTGACGCTCCTCTACCCCCTCCTCTGTATCCTGACACTCCTCTACCCCCTCCTCTGTATCCTGACACTCCTCCACCCCCTCCACTGTATCCTGACGCTCCTCTACCCCCTCCTCTGTATCCTGACACTCCTCTACCCCCTCCTCTGTATCCTGACACTCCTCCACCCCTCCTCTGTATCCTGACACTCCTCTATCCCCTCCTCTGTATCCTGACACTCCTATATCCCCTCCCCTGTATCCTGACACTCCTCTACCCCCTCCTCTGTATCCTGCCACTCCTCTACCCCCTCCTCTGTATCCTGACACTCCTCTACTCCCTCCTCTGTATCCTGACACTCCTCAACACCCTCCTCTGTATCCTGACACTCCTCTACCCCCTCCTCTGTATCCTGACACTCCTCTACTCCCTCCTCTGTATCCTGACACTCCTCTACCCCCTCCTCTGTATCCTGACACTCCTCTACTCCCTCCTCTGTATCCTGACGCTCCTCAACCCCCTCCTCTGTATCCTGACACTCCTCTACTCCCTCCTCTGTATCCTGACACTCCTCTACCCCCTCCTCTGTATCCTGACACTCCTCTACCCCCTCCTCTTTATCCTGACACTCCTCTACCCCCCCCTCTGTATCCTGACACTCCTCTACCCCCTCCTCTGTATCCTGACACTCCTCAACCCCCTCTTCTGTATCCTGACACTCCTCCACCCCTCCTCTGTATCCTGACACTAATCTACCCCCTCCTCTGTATCCTGACACTCCTCCACCCCCTCCTCTGTTTCCTGACACTCCTCTAGCCCCTCCTCTGTATCCTGACACTCCTCTACCCCCTCCTCTGTATCCTGAAACTCCTCTACCCCCTCATCTGTATCCTGACACACCTCTGTATCCTGACACTCCTCCACCCCCTCATCTGTATCCTGACACTCCTCTACCCCCTCCTCTTTATTATGACACTCCTCTACCCCCTCCTCTGTGTCCTGACACTCCTCTACCCCCTCCTCTGTATCCTGACACTCCTCTACCCCTTCCCCTGTATCCCGACACTCCTCTACCCCCTCTTCTGTATCCTGACACTCCTCTACCCCTCCTCTGTATCCTGACACTCCTCCACCCCCTCCTCTTTATCCTGACACTCCTCTACCCCCTCCTCATTATCCTGACACTCCTCTACTCCCTCCTCTGTATCCTGACACTCCTCTACCCCCTCCTCTGTATCCTGACACTCCTCTACTCCCTCCTCTGTATCCTGACACTCCTCTACCCCCTCCTCTGTATCCTGACACTCCTCTACTCCCTCCTCTGTATCCTGACACTCCTCTACCCCCTCCTCTGTATACTGACACTCCTCTATCAACTCCTCTGTATCCTGACACTCCTCTACCCCCTCTTCTGTTTCCTGATACTCCTCTACCCCCTCCTCTGTATCCTGACACTCCTCTACCCCCTCCCCTGTATCCCAACACTCCTCTACCCCCTCCTCTGTATCCTGACACTCCTCTACCCCCTCCTCTGTATCCTGACACTCCTCTACCCCCTCCTCTGTATCCTGACACTCCTCTACCCCCTTCTCTGTGTCCTGACACTCCTCTACCCCCTCCTCTGTATCCTGACACTCCTCTACCCCCTCCCCTGTATCCCGACAATCCTCTACCCCCTCCTCTGTATCCTGACACTCCTCTACCCCCTCCTCTGTATCCTGACTCTCCTCTACCCCCTCCTCTTTATCCTGACACTCCTCTACTCCCTCCTCTGTATCCTGACACTCCTCTACCCCCTCCTCTGTATCCTTACACTCCTCTACCCCCTCCTCTGTATCCTGACACTCCTCTATCCCCTCCTCTGTATCATGACACTCCTCTATCCCCTCCTCTGTATCCTGACACTCCTCTACCCCCTCCTCCGTATTGTGACACTCCTCTACCTCCTCCTCTGTATCCTGACACTCCTCTATCCCCTCCTCTGTATCCTGACACTCCTCTACCCCCTCCTCTGTATCCTGACACTCCTCTATCCCCTCCTCTGTATCCTGACACTCCTCTATCCCCTCCTCTGTATCCTGACACTCCTTTACCCCCTCCTCTGTATCCTGACACTCCTCTACCCCCTCCTCTGTATCCTGACACTACTCTATCCCCTCCTCTGTATCCTGACTCTCCTCTACCCCCTCCTCTTTATCCTGACACTCCTCTACCCCCTCCTCGTTATCCTGACACTCCTCTACTCCCTCCTCTGTATCCTGACACTCCTCTACCCCTCCTCTGTATCCTGACACTCCTCTACTCCCTCCTCTGTATCCTGACACTCCTCTACCCCCTCCTCTGTATCCTGACACTCCTCTACTCCCTCCTCTGTATCCTGACACTCCTCCACCCCCTCCTCTTTATCCTGACACTCCTCTACTCCCTCCTCTGTATCCTGACACTAATCCTGTCAGTCACACTCTTTTCAGAATGTGTGTGTGTGTGTGTGTGTGTGTGTGTGTGTGTGTGTGTATGTGTTCCAGATACAGCCAGGACGCTCAAGATCCGCTGCGAAATTTGACTCCCATCCAGGTAAGCAGAACCGGGAAACCGGCCACTAGGGGCAACAGTGAGCAATATTTCCCTCATGTAGGCTTGGTTTTTGTTTCAAACCTATCCCAAACCTTAACCCTTACCTTAACCATTCATAACCCTTTCCCAAACCTTAACCCTTACCTTAACCATTCATAACCCTATCCCAAACCTTAACCCTTACCTTAACTATTCATAACCCTATCCCAAACCTTAACCCTTACCTTAACCATTCATAAACCTATCCCAAACCTTAACCCTTACCTTAACCATTCATAACCCTATCCCAAACCGTAACCCGTAGCTTAATCATTCATAACCCTATCCCAAACCTTAACCCTTACCTTAACCATTCATAACCCTATCCCAAACCTTAACCCTTACCTTAACTATTCATAACCCTATCCCAAACCTTAACCCTTACCTTAACTATTCATAACCCTTACCTTAACTATTCATAACCCTATCCCAAACCTTAACCCGTACCTTAACCATCCTTAACCCTTACCTTAACTATTCATAACCCTATCCCAAACCTTAACCCTTACCTTAACCATTCATAACCCTATCCCAAACCTTAAACCATTCATAACCCTATCCCAAACCTTAACCCGTACCTTAACTATTCATAACCCTTACCTTAACTATTCATAACCCTATCCCAAACATTAACCCGTACCTTAACCATTTGGAATGAATGCCTAAACTTAACCAGATTCTGCAGTGAGACTGTGAGAGCTTGCAGTCCAGATAAGCACATGTTCCCAAGACTATATGACTGCTTTCATCTCCTTAACCGCCAGCTGATTCTTAAAAAGTTTACCATCACCCCCCCCCTCCTTATCCTCCTCCCCCTCCTCTTCCTCTCCTCCACCTCCTCCGTCCCTCCTCCTTATCCTCCTCCCCCTCCTCTTCCTCTCCTCCACCTCCTCCCTCCCTCTTCCTTATCCTCCTCCCCCTCCTCTTCCTCTTCCTCTCCTCCACCTCCTCCACCTCCTCTTCCTCTCCTCCACCTCCTCCCTCCCTCCTCCTTATCCTCCTCCCCCTCCTCTTCCTCTCCTCCACCTCCTCCCCACCTCCTCCCCACCTCCTCCTTATCCTCCTCCCCCTCCTCTTCCACCTCCTCCCTCCCTCCTCCTTATCCTCCTCCCCCTCCTCTTCCTCTCCTCCACCTCCTCCGCACCTCCTCCTTATCCTCCTCCCCCTCCTCTTCCTCTCCTCCACCTCCTCCCTCCCTCCTCCTTATCCTCCTCCCTCTCCTCTTCCTCTCCTCCACCTCCTCCCCACCTCCTCCCCTATGCATTCATGCACACTGTCAAAATGCAAAAAAAAGACAGAATCAAGCACCAACACGTACACTCACTGTTACAAAACCTATACCTATCATACAAGAGTCCTCTCAGGGGCTTAACCCCCCTTCCTGAAAGAGACGTTAGCTCCCCTAAATGCAATAAATGTCCAGCTTTGGGAAGTCTCTAAATAACGCTAATGAATAATTAATTTAAGCTACAAGAGTATAGACCTAATTGTCGAATGTCATTAGACTTTTTGGTTGATTTGTATAAAATGGGTGCACAGTGCACTGTTCGGATGCTGGTATTATTTTGAAGAGGACAAACATGCGCTAGACTGCTTTTGTTTTACCATTCAATTACATGTCTATTAAGCCCCCCGTCATAATATATTTCACTCTGCTGTTGCTGAATACCAACACACCCCATTATGATGCATGTAATGTCTTACAGATAGAGGTATCACTTTTGGGATTTGTCAACTCATCTAATTTTCAAGAGTATACAGATGTTCTACAGAGAATATCCAGTTATATTCCAGTCATGTTGAGGTTTTCACTCAAACAGTCTCAACCTTTGTTGTTCACGTCCCCATCAGACTTTGAGAAGTAGCGGGGGGAATATTGAAAATTAATGTGTGTGTGCATACACGTCCATATACACACAAACACACATACACGTCCATATACACACACACACACATACACGTCCATATACACACACACACACACATACACGTCCATATACACACACACACACACATACACGTCCATATACACACACACACACACACATACACGTCCATATTCACACACACACACACACATCCATATACACTCACACACACACACATCCATATACACACACACACATACACGTCCATATACACACACACACACATACACGTCCATATACACACACACACACACACATACTGTACACATACACACCCACATCCACATCCACACCCACATACACACACTCATACACGTACTGTACACATACACACCCACATACACATCCACACCCACATACACATGCTGTACACATACACATCCACACCCACATACACATCCACACCCACATACTGTACACATACACACCCACATACACGTCCATATACACACCCATATACACACACTCAAACACGTACTGTACCTATACACACCCACATACACATTCACATTCACACTCACATACACACCCACATACACTCACATGCACCCACATACACACCCAGATAAACATACTGTACACCCACATACACCCACATACGCCCACATACACATACTGTACACCCACATACACACCCACATACACATACTGTACACCCACATATACACATACTGTACACACCCACATACACACCCACAAACACATACTGTACACATACACACCCACATACACACTCACATACACATACTGTACACGTACACATACACACCCACATACACACCCACAAACACATACTGTACACATACACACCCACATACACACTCACATACACATACTGTACACACCCACATACACACCCACATACACACCCACATACACATACTGTACACATACACACCCACATACACACTCACATACACATACTGTACACATACTGTACACACACATGCACATCCATATACACCCGCAAACACACACACACACACACACATCCATATACACACACCCACATACACGTCCATATACACACACACACCCACATACACGTCCATATACACACACACACACACATACACGTCCAAATACACACACCCACATACACGTCCATATACACACACACACACATACACGTCCATATACACACACACACACACACATATACACACACACACATACACGTCCATATATACACACACACACACACACACACACACACACACATACACGTCCATATACACACACACACATACACGTCCATATACACACACACACACATACACGTACATACACACACACACACACACACACATACACGTTCATATACACACACACACACACACACAAACACATACACGTTCATATACACACACACACATACACGTCCATATACACACACACACACATACACGTCCATATACACACACACACACACACACACACACACACACACACACATACACGTCCATATACACACACTCACACCCACATACTGTACACATACACACCCACATCCACATCCACACCCACATACACATACTGTACACATCCACATCCACACCCACATACTGTACACATACACACCCACATACACGTCCATATACACACACACACACATACACGTCCATATACACACACACACACACACACACATATACACACACACACATACACGTCCATATACACACACACACACACACACACATACACATCCATATACACACACACACATACACGTCCATATACACACACACACACATACACGTACATACACACACACACACACATACACGTTCATATACACACACACACACACACACAAACACATACACGTTCATATACACACACACACATACACGTCCATATACACACACACACACATACACGTCCATATACACACACACACACATACACGTCCATATACACACACACACACATACACGTTCATATACACACACACATACACGTCCATATACACACACACACACACACATACACATTCATATACACACACACACACACACACACATACACGTCCATATATACACACACACATACACGTCCATATACACACACACACACATACACGTCCATATACACACACACACACACACACACACACACACACACATACACGTCCATATACACACACTCACACCCACATACTGTACACATACACACCCACATACACATCCACACCCACATACACATACTGTACACATCCACATCCACACCCACATACTGTACACATACACACCCACATACACGTTCATATACACACACACACACACACACACATACACGTCCATATATACACACACACATACACGTCCATATACACACACACACACATACACGTCCATATACACACACACACACACACACACACACACACACACACACATACACGTCCATATACACACACTCACACCCACATACTGTACACATACACACCCACATACACATCCACACCCACATACACATACTGTACACATCCACATCCACACCCACATACTGTACACATACACACCCACATACACGTCCATATACACACCCATATACACACCCACATACACCCACATGCACCCACATACACATACTGTACACCCACATACACACCCACATACACATACTGTACACCCACATACACACCCACATACACATACTGTACACCCACATACACCCACATACGCCCACATACACATACTGTACACCTACATGCACACCCACATACACATAATGTACACACCCACATACTTACCCACATACACCCACAAACACATACTGTACACATACACGCCCACATACACACCCACATAAACATACTGTACACATACACACCCACATACACACTCACATACACATACTGTACACATACACACCCACATACACATACTGTACACATACACACCCACATACACCCACATACACATACTGTACACACCCACATACACCCACATACACATACTGTACACATACACACCCACACCCACACCGACATACACATACTGTACACATACTGTACACCCACATACACATACTGTACACATACTGTACACCCACATACACACCCACCCACATACACATACTGTACACCCACATACACACCCACACACACATACTGTACACCCACACCCACACCCACATACACATACTGTACACCCACATACACACCCCCACACACATACTGTACACCCACATACACACCCACATACACACACTGTACACACCCACATACACATACTGTACACATACACACCCACACCCACACAGGCATACACATACTGTACACATACTGTACACCAACATACTGTACACCCACATACACATTCTGTACATCCACATACACACCCACATACACATACTGTACACCCACATACACACCCACATACACATACTGTACACCCACATACTGTACACCCACATACACCCACATACACACACTGTACACCCACATACACCCACATACACATACTGTACACATACACGCCCACATACACACCAATATACACATACACACCCACATACACATACTGCACACACCCACATACACACCCACATACACATACTGTACACATACACACCCACATACACATACTGTACACATACACACCCACATACACACCCATATACACACCGACATACACACCCACATACACTCCCACATACACACCAACATACACATACTGTACACACCCACATACACACCCACATACACACCAACATACACATACTGTACACATACACGCCCACATACACACCCATATACACACCGACATACACACCCACATACACACCCACATACACACCCACATACACATACTGTACACACCCACATACACACCCACATACACACCCACATACACACCAACATACACATACTGTACACACCCACATACACACCCACATAGACACCCACATACACACCCACATACACACCGACATACACACCCACATACACACCCACATACACACCCACATACACATACTGTACACGACCACATACACACCCACATACACGTACTGTACACATACACACCCACATACTGACCCACATACTCACCCACATACACACCCACATACACACCCACATACTCACCCTACAACTTAAGCACCATTCTCAGCAGTCTATATTGTTTACCTTCATACAGCAACAGACACAGAGGGCTTGTTTTTGCAGTTCATTGCAGAATGTCAATAGATTTTTCGGCATTTACAGGATTCTGCCCGAAATCTAATTACAAGTCTGTAATTAGTGGGAGCGAAATCTTAAGTGTTCCCAATCGAAACAGCAGATAGACACTTACTGAGTGCTGTGATGTGCTTGAGCCTGACAATACAGTCTCTCAACACGACCTGAGAGCCAGGAGAGCCACTCAAAAGAAGAGAGACTGATGAACTGGGAGACAGCTAGGAGCAAAGTTGCACACACACACGAACCTAAAGAGCCACTGACTGTAGAAGAGGGACTGGGGAGACATGAGATGTTCAGGGCTATGTTGTGGTAGGCTAAGGAGTGATGGGGCTAAGAGAATGAAACTCACACACGTGAACCTAAAGAGCCACTGACTGTAGAAGAGGGACTGAGGAGACATGAGATGTTCAGGGCTATGTTGTGGTAGGCTAAGGAGTGATGGGGCTAAGAGAATGAAACTCACACACGTGAACCTAAAGAGCCACTGACTGTAGAAGAGGGACTGAGGAGACATGAGATGTTCAGGGCTATGTTGTGGTAGGCTAAGGAGTGATGGGGCTAAGAGAATGAAACTCTGTTTCCCTGGGAGGGGCACGATATGGCCATTCCATGCCAGCATAGTTGGAGAATATTTTTGGTATCTCAGGTACCTCTTGGCAGGAAGGATGTTTGTCATGTTTTTTTTTATACATTAGTATCACAAACAGTTTTTTTTTAAATCATTATGAAAGTGGACATTTTAGGCCCTTTTCATACCTACTGTATACATGTTTCCCTTCAGACCTAATGATCTGTAAACCCTACATGATACAGACAACATCCTGCTGTCATTTTTATGTTTTGATTTTATTTGACTAGGCAAGTCATTATACTCCTTACGGTGTGCTCTTAACGTATGGAGTATGCCTAGATTTTGAAATACACATGTTCACATAAATGTATTCAACATTAAAAATATTAGTATGACTATCTCAAAATATTATTTTGTGGTTAATTTTAACACATATTTTAAAAAGCATCCTTCCTCCCAATAATGTTTCTATGTGAGAATTGCCATAATAATCTGAGATACCCCCCAAATAAGGTGCTTGGCCAGCAGTTATGAGGGAGGGTGACACCATCATTCTTCCTACTTGTCTCCCTCCTGCTCACTCTGGCTTTCTCTACCTCCCTCCGCTGGGCTCTCTCCTCCCCACTCCCCCCTTACTAAAGCCCCTTGACAGTCCTCTCCACACAGTCAGGCTCCATTCCATTGTGATTCAGTCCTGTCAGGAAATTGAATTGAAATCCCATTAGAGGGCTTGAAAATAAATCCAATCTTCTGTATTGACTTAATGGAAATTGAACTAACCCTATTCAAAACCTTTACTCTCGATCCTCTTGACTCCCTCACACCTTAGCCTCCTTGCCTTCTCCTTTCACCCTTTACCTTCATCTCTACCTCTCCATGGTGTCTCCTCTATCTCATTCTCTCTCTCCCTCTGATGATTCAATCTTCCTGCTGTGTTTCCCTCTCTCTCTCTCTCTCTCTCTCACTCTCAATTCAATTCAAGGGGCTTTATTGGCATGGGAAACATAAGTTAACCTTGCCAAAGCAAGTGAAGTAGACAATAAACAAAAGTGAAATAAACAATAAAACCTCTCTCTCTCTCAATTTCATTTTAAGGGCTTTATTGGCATTGGGAAACATATTTTTACATTGCCAAAGCTAGTGAGCTAGATAATAAACAAATGTGAAATAAACAAGAAAAATACAAATGAACAGTAAACATTACACTCACAAAAGTTCCTTTGTCTCTCTCTCTCTCTCTCTCTCTCTCTCTCTCTCTCTCTCTCTCTCTCTCGCTCTCTCTCTCTCTCTCTCTCTCTCTCTCTCTCTCTCTCTCTCTCTCTCTCTCTAGCAAACATTACACTTGTGGCAACAGGTAACAAATGTTGCTGCTGTGATGGCACACTGTGGTATATCACCCAGTAGATATGGGAGTTTATCAAAATTTTGTTTGTTTTCGAATTCTTTGTAAATCTGTGTAACCTGAGGGAAATATGTGTCTCTAATATGGTCATAGATTTGTCAGGAGGTTAGGAAGTGCAGCTCAGCTTCCACCTGATTTTGTGGGCAGTGAGCACATAGTGTCAGAAGGTGGGTGTATCTGGTGTATGAAGTCAGGCGCAGGAGAGCAGAATGAGTGAGCAACGTACTTTACTCAAAATAAAGGCAGCTGAGAGGTATACAGTTAAGATTTTCTACTGCCAAGTTTACACCTTCACTATTACAGTGGAACGTTTGTCCAAGAAGTTGTCTAGAAGCGATTGAATTTGTTGATGCCTAATAGTTTTTTGGTAAGTTTCCACACTACATTCCTTCCAGCTATATCCAGCATGTCTTAATATTACTCAGTTCCTTTGGCTTTGATGCCTCATGATCTAGTATTACTCTGTTCAAGTAGACTCATTTTGCTGTGATCTGATAAGGGTGTCATTGGGTTGACTGTGCTGAGAGACTCTGGGTTGAGGTCAGTGATAAAGTAGTCTACAGTACTACTGCCAGGAGATTAGCTATACCACTGACTATGTACATACCCAGCATGTGACAGAGCTGCAGGAGTTGTGACCCGTTTTTGTTGGTTATGTTGTCATAGTTGTGACTAGGGGGGGCATATTCTCTCTCTCTCTCTCCACCTCCACCTCCACCATCTTTCTAATCCAACATGGTGAGTCCCTAACCAGACATGAAACAGGTCTGTATATTTGTGCTCACTGAACACAACCCGTAATTAATTTTTTATTTTTTTTTTACCCCTTTTTCTCCCCAATTTCATGGTATCCAATTAGTAGCTACTATCTTGTCTCATCGCTACAACTCCCGTACGGGCTCGGGAGAGACGAAGGTTGAATGTCATGCGTCCTCCGATACACAACCCAACCAGCCACACTGTTTCTTAACACAGCGCGCATCCAACCCGGAAGCCAGCCGCACCAATGTGTCGGAGGCTACACCGTGCACCCAGCCCGCCACAGGAGTCGCTGGTGCGCGATGAGACAAGGACATCCCTACCGACCAAGCCCTCCCTAACCCGGACGACGCTAGGCCAATTGTGCGTCGCCCCACGGACCTCCCGGTCGCGGCCGGTTACAACTGGGCGCGAACCAGGGACTCTGATGGCACAGCTGGCGCTGCAGTACAGCGCCCTTAACCACTGCGCCACCCGGGAGGCCGCACAACCCGTAATTGACTGTAAGGCACTCTAGCAGTTCCTGCATTCATAAAGAGTAGGAGTGCTGATCTAGGATCGGTTTTTCCTTTCAGATAATAATGAATGCGATTATATAGACAAAGGGGATCTGTTCCTAGATCAGCAATGCTACTCTAAGACGCTTTACGAACATGGGCCACAGTGTCCCAGCTCCCCAATTAGAAGAAAGAATGGAAGAATGTTTTGGCCCACCAGGACCCCAGTTAAATAGCCCTGCTGGAGGAAAATTACTTCACAGTAAACCTGTTCTCTCTCTTTTCCTCAGCTCATCATTAGTCTCTCTCTCTTCAGGTGGTGTCAGGGAACCTATAATATCCCTCCACCACCAGAATAATTTACTCCTCCAGATCACTCAGCCAAACCTTATCACTCTAGATCACACTGCCAAAACAAACTACTCCTCTAGACCACACTTCCCAAAAAATTACTCCTCTAGATCACACTTCCCAAACAAATTACTCCTCTAGATCACACTTCCCAAACAAATTACTCCTCTAGATCACACTTCCCAAACAAATTACTCCTCTAGATCACACTTCCCAAACAAATCACTCCTCTAGATCACACTTCCCAAACAAATCACTCCTCTAGATCACACTGCCCAAACAAATTACTCCTCTAGATCACACTGTCCAAACAAATTACTCCTCTAGATCACACTGCCCAAACAGATTACTCGTCCCAGCTTCTGTGTGTGTACTATACGGGTGCACATGTGTGAGTGTTTATGTTTACAGTATGTGCATATGAATACACTACATGACCAAAAGCATTTGCACACCTGCTCTTCGAACATCTCATTCCAAAATCATGGTCTTTAATAAGGAGTTGGTCCCCCTGTTGCTGACGTAACAGCGTCCACTCTTCTGGGAAGGCTTTCCACTAGATGATGGAACATTACTGCTGCGACTTGCATTCAGCCACAAGAGCATTAGTGAGGTTGGCCACTGGTGTAGGGTGATTAGGCCTGGCTCGCAGTCGGCGTTCATAATTCATTCCAAAGGTGTTCGATGGAGTTAACGTCAGGGCTCGTGCAGGTCAGTCAAGTTCTTCCACATCTAATCTCTACAAACCATTTCTGTATGGACCTCACTTTGTGCACAGGGGCATTGTCATGCTGAAACAGGAAAGAACCTTCATAAACTGTTGACAAAATTGGAAGGACAGAATCATCTAAAATGTCACTGTGTGCTATAGCGTTAAGTTTTACTGGAACTAAGGGGCCTAGACAGAACCATGAAAAACAGCACAAGACCATCATTCCTCCTCCACCAAACTTTACAGTTGGCACTATGCATTGGGGTAGGTAGCGTTCTCCTGGCATCCGCGAAACCCAGATTCATCCGTTGGACTGCCAGATGGTGAAGCGTGATTCATCACTCCAGAGAACGCATTTCCACTGCTACAGAGTTAATAGACAGCTAGCTTTAGAACACTCCAGCCAACGTTTGGCATTGCGCATGGTGATCTTAGGCTTGTACAGCCATGGAAACCCATTTAATGAAGCTCCCGATGAACAGTTCTTGTGCTGACATTGCTTCCAGGGGCAGTTTGGAACTCGGTAGTGAATGTTGCAACCGAGGACAGACGATTTTTATACGCTATTCACTTCAGCACTCTGTGGTCCCGTGCTGTGAGTTGTGTGGCCTA
This sequence comes from Oncorhynchus clarkii lewisi, assembly GCF_045791955.1. Classification (NCBI taxonomy): domain Eukaryota; kingdom Metazoa; phylum Chordata; class Actinopteri; order Salmoniformes; family Salmonidae; genus Oncorhynchus; species Oncorhynchus clarkii. The sequence continues at coordinate 82,476,390 of NC_092150.1, forward strand.
CCACTTCGCTGCTGAGCCGTTGTTTCTTATAGACGTTTCCACTTCAAAATACAGCACTTACAGTTGACCAGGGCAGCTCTATAAGGGCAGAAATTTGACAAACTGACTTGTTGGAAAGGTAGCATCCTATGTCGGTGCCACGTTGAAAGTCACTTCAGTAAGGCCATTCTACTGCCAATGTTTGTCTATGGAGATTGCATGGCTGTGTGCTCAATTTTATACACACTGGTCGGGTGGGGCTGAAATAGCCAAATCTACTAATTTGAAGGGGTGTCCATATACTTTTGTATATACAGTATAGTGTAGGAACACCTTCCCAGTATTGAGTTGCATCTCATTGGCACTGAAAAAAATAGTAATTTTGTCAGGGCATGGACTCTACATGGAGTCGAAAATGTTCCACAGGGATGCTGGCCCATGTTGACTACAATGCTTCCCAAAATTGTGTCAAGTTGCTGGATGTCCTTTGGGTGGTGGACCATTCTTGATACACACAGGGAACTGTTGAGTCTGAAAAACCCAGCAGCATTGCAGTTCTTGACACAAACCGGTGCGCCTGTCACCTACTACCATACCCTGTTCAAAGGCACGTAAATATGTTGTCTTGCCCATTCAGCCTCTGAATGGCACACATACAAAATCCATGTTCCTAATGTTTTATACACTCAGTGTATATGTGTGTTTGCGTGCACTATCACTGTGCGTGTCTTTGTGTGTAGTGCTGGCCGTCTGCTCTGACACTGATAAACGCCCAGGCTCTTTGAGGAGTGACTCAATCCCTCCTGGCTGTCTATTCCCTCCTATTATTCATCAGTGAGCCTAGTTGTGGCCTGGAGAGCCTGGGAGGGGCTCTGTCTGTCAGGGGACCATCTGTCTGCTGGAAGAAGCCTCAGCCTTGTCATAGAGGGAGTCACAGAGGCTGGAAGCAGAGCAGACAGGTCACCACCTCTGCTAATTTACACACTTGGAATGATACCGCTTACCAACAGACAAATAGTGATATAGAGCTTTAGTCTACCACCACCCAATTATGTCCAGAGGCGAATATAATTGTGAATATATATATTTTTCTGCCATAATGACTTGAGGTCCTTACAATTCACATAATGTGCCTTTCCTGGAATGGAAATATCACTCAATTACTCCCAGGGGCAAATTACTGCTGGAGTCAGATGTTTATTGACCCAAACAGGGGGCAGGCAAAAGACAGGTCAAAGGCAGTCAGAGGTCCGTAATCCAGGGTAGAGTCAATAAGGTACAGAACAGCAGGCAGGCTTGGGGCCAGGACAGGCAGAGGTCCGTAAACGGGTTAGAGTCAGGCAGGTACAGAACGGCAGGCAGGCTCGGGGTCAGGACAGGCAGGTACAGAACGGCAGGCAGGCTCGGGTTCAGGACAGGCAGGTACAGAACGGCAGGCAGGCTTGGGGTCAGGACAGGCAGAGGTCCGTAAACGGGTTAGAGTCAGGCAGGTACAGAACGGCAGGCAGGCTCGGGGTCAGGACAGGCAGGTACAGAACGGCAGGCAGGCTCTGGGTCAGGACAGGCAGGTACAGAACGGCAGGCAGGCTCTGGGTCAGGACAGGCAGGTACAGAACGGCAGCCAGGCTTGGGGTCAGGACAGGCAGATACAGAACGGCAGGCAGGCTTGGGGTCAGGACAGGCAGGTACAGAACGGCAGGCAGGCTCGGGGTCAGGACAGGCAGGTACAGAACGGCAGGCAGGCTCTGGATCAGGACAGGCAGGTACAGAACGGCAGCCAGGCTCTGGATCAGGACAGGCAGGTACAGAACGGCAGCCAGGCTTGGGGTCAGGACAGGCAGAGGTTCGTAAATGGATCAGAGTCAGGCAGGTACAGAACGGCAGGCAGGCTCGGGGTCAGGACTGTCAAGTACAGAATGGCTGGCAGGCTCAGGGTCAGGACAGGCTGGCTCGGGGTCAGTACAGGCAGAATGGTCAGAACTGGGGATACTAGGAAACATAACTTGAGAAAGCAGGGAGCTGGGAATACACGCTGGTAAGACCTGACTTGATGAACAGGCAACAGACAAACAGAGAACACAGATATAAATACACTGGGGATAATGGACAGACACCTGGAGGGGGGTGGAGACAAGCACAAAGACAGGTAAAACAGATCAGGGTGTGACACAAATAGAGCTATCCTGCCACATGACTTTAGGTCCTTACAATGAATTAAATGTTGTATACCTTTGACTTGGAATGATACAGCTCACCAACAGATAGAGATCCAGAACTTTGTATTACCTAATTATGTCCAGACGTGAAAAGCTAGGTAGCCTACAACTATTTACTTCAGGTCCTTGCAATTCACATGATGTTATACTCATAGACAATACACTGAGTATACCAAACATGAATAACACCTTCCTAATATTGAGGTGCATTCTTTTTTCCCTCAGAACAGCCTCAATTCGTCGGGGCATGGACTGTACAAGGTGTCGAAAGCGTTCCACAGGGATGCTGGCCCATGTTGACTTCAATGCTTCCCACAGCTGTGTGAAGTTGGCTGGATGTCCTTTGGGTGGTGGACCATTCTTGATACACATGGAAAACTGTTGTGCGTGAAAAACCCTATTTTCCACAGCTAAGGGCTGTTCTTATGCACAACGCAACACTGTGTGTCTGGAAACAGCCCTTAGCTGTTGTGTATTGGCCATATACCACAAACCCCCGAAGTGCCTTATTGCTATTAAAAACTGGTTAACAACATAATTAGAGCAATAAAAAGTCATGTTTTGTCATAACCGTGGTATACAGTCTGATATACAACGGCTTTCAGCCAATCAGCATTCAGGGCTCGAACCCCCCAGTCTACATTTCTGATTATACTGTTGATGAACTGTATACAGACGCAGAGCCTTGTGCTACCACCAACTCATTATTTCTAGAGGCGAATAAAGATTTCTAGGTTACCACCAGCCTTTTGACTTGAGGGTCACGTGCTATGGTAGACAACAGGCAAACCATTATTGTTAATAATATACGATATGCTCTGCACTGTAGACTTAACTAAGCCTAATTAGAAGCAGAGACAAGGGTGTTAAGAAGGCTGTTATTGGGAACTTCAAAGTTATATTTCAGCTCCTCGCCAGTGTTTTGATTAACTGGGTCAAGGCCCACCTCTATTCTTTCTGTTTTAACCATCGAGTGTGTGTGTGTGTCATCAGAGACAGAGAGACAGAGAGACACAGAGACAGAGACACACAGAGACAGAGAGACACAGAGAGAGACACACAGAGACAGAGAAAGAGAGAGGGAGAATAGAGAGAACAAGAGAGATAACAATAGAGAGAGAACAATAGAGACCGAGAGAGAGAGAGAGAACAAGAGAAGGATAAAGAGAGAAACACTGTGAAAGAGAGAGAAAGATATGCAATAACAATCATTTCTGCCTCCTGGTGTTGCTGTGTTATCTGATGCACTTTCGTGTGTTTCTGAGAATAACTCAAATACAATATCCCGACAACTGTTCCAGATACGGCCAATCCATTTGTCACAGCCAGCTGGGTAGCAGTGAATGAGGAAGTCAAACGGTCGCTTATCAGAAGGGAACCACTCTATACTGGGCCACTGGGGCTGACGGATGGCTCCTCTTAGAGCCCAGATGTTGCTCTTCTGCCGCCGTGATTCTGTTTAGCTGGCACAGGTGTCGGGAAAAGAGAGAGAGACGTGGAAAGAGGATGGGAACACTCATTTGCCTGTTCCTTTGGTGCTCTTTCTCTCCGGTCTCTCCCTCTGTTTGCCGGTAGCTTTGGAGATTTATTCCCAGAATCAGAACCGGTTTCTGCCAGCCTGCCTTTTGTTCTGAGTCCATCCCTTCACACCCAATCATTACTAGGTGATTTACTGTGGATTGGTGTTCTCCTGTCCAACTTGTATGGTTGTTTATTGGGTACACATTTTGATTAAATAGCTGAAAAGGCTTTAATTAGACGTGTGTGTGCATATTGCTGTGTGCGTAGCTACCCTTTTAGCTTGAATACACAGATAAACAGTGCTCATTTACCAGATGTATCATTGCCTTTTATTTTAATAAGACATTCTTTATTAAACAGTTATTAGGTTGACTGTTCACAAGTGTCCTAGCCATCCTGCCATCCCTCTTCACCCCTTCCTGCTTCCAACCCCCCATGTTGAGACTGAAGGGAACGTTCTCTAAAGTTGGGGTAACTTTTGTTAGTCGTGTACCAGCATCTCGCTCCCTCCCTCTCTCCAGTCTCTGTCATCTGTGTATTTTATGTGTGTGTGTGTGTGTCACTAATGTCTGCCTGCCTTGTTGAACACGAGGCAATTATTGGTATGAGTTCAGAACAAAGTAGTGGTGGGTTAATAAGGGTCAGGTCTGGGTTGGCTGTCAGGAGAGAGGGAAAGAGGAAGGGTGGAGGGAGAGAGGGATGAAGGGAGTGTCAGGTCTGGGTCAGCTGTCAGGAGAGAGGGAAAGAGGAAGGGTGGAAGGTGAGGGAGAGAGAGATGAAGGGAGTGTCAGGTCTGGGTCAGCTGTCAGGAGAGGGAAAGAGGAAGGGTGGAAGGTTAGGGAGAGAGAGAGATGAAGGGAGTGTCAGGTCTGGGTCAGCTGTCAGGAGAGAGGGAAAGAAGGAGGGTGGAGGGTGAAGGAGAGAGAGATGAAGGGAGTGTCAGGTCTGGGTCAGCTGTCAGGAGAGAGGGAAAGAAGGAGGGTGGAGGGTGAAGGAGAGAGAGATGAAGGGAGTGTCAGGTCTGGGTCAGCTGTCAGGAGAGAGGGAAAGAGGGCGGGTGGAGGGTGACGGAGAGAGAGGAAGGGAGTGTCAGGTCTGGGTCAGCTGTCAGGAGAGAGGGAAAGAGGAAGGGTGGAGGCTGAGGGAGAGAGAGATGAAGGGATTGTCAGGTCTGGGTTTGCAGTCAGGAGAGAGGGAAAGAGGGTGAGGGAGAGAGAGAGATGAAGGGAGTGTCAGGTCTGGGTCAGCTATCAGGAGAGAGAGCGAGATGAAGGGAGTGTCAGGTCTGGGTCAGCTGTCAGGAGAGAGAGAGAGAGAGATGAAGGGAGTGAGTGTCAGGTCTGGGTCAGCTGTCGAGAGAGAGAGGGTCAGAGAGAGAGGAAGGGTCAGAGAGAGAGGGAGGGTCAGGGCTGGGTTGATTGTTAGGAGACTGAGAAAGAGGGAGAAAAGAGCCATTCAATTCTACAACCACCTAAAATGAAACGATTCCCAAACCTCCCTTAACAAAGCCATCACCTATAGAGAGATGAACCTGGAGAAGAGTCCCCTAAGCAAGCTGGTGCTGGGGCTCTGTCCAAACACAAACAGACCTCAGAGCCCCAGGACAGCAACACAAATAGACCCAACCAAATCATGAGAAAACAAAAAGATAACTGCTTGATTAATTAACAAAAAACAGAGCAAACCAGAATGCTGTTTGGCCGTAAACAGAGAGTACACAGTGGCAGAATACCTGACCATTGTGACTCACCTAAAATGTGGAAACTGAGCTGCACTTCCTAACCTCTTGCCAAGTGTATGACCATGTTAGCAGTGGTGTAAAGTACTTAAGTAAAAAGCACTTTACTTTTGGGGTATCTGTACTTCACTTAACTATTTATATTTTTGACTACTTTTACTTCAGTACATTCCTTAAGAAAATATTGTACTTTTTAGTCAAATTCACTCACTTATCAACCAAACATCGCTGGTCATCCCTACTGGCTCTGATCTGGCTGTAACGCTGGTCTGAAGAAGAGGACCAAGGTGCAGCGTGGTACATGTCCATGATCATTTATTCAACCTGACCACTGACACAAAATAACAACGTGGAACAAAACAGTTCTGTCTGGTGCAGAAACACAAAACTACCCACAAAACACTTCTGTCTGGTGCAGAAACACAAAACAGTTCTGTCTGGTGCAGAAACACAAAACACTTCTGTCTGGTGCAGAAACACAAAACACTTCTGTCTGGTGCAGAAACACAAAACACTTCTGTCTGGTGCAGAAACACAAAACAGAAAACTACCCACAAAACACTTCTGTCTGGTGCAAACACAAAACAGAAAACAACTACCCACAAAACAGTTCTGTCTGGTGCAGAAACACAAAACAGAAAACAACTACCCACAAAACACTTCTGTCTGGTGCAGAAACACAAAACACTTCTGTCTGGTGCAGAAACACAAAACAGAAAACAACTACCCACAAAACACTTCTGTCTGGTGCAGAAACACAAAACAGAAAACAACTACCCACAAAACACTTCTGTCTGGTGCAGAAACACAAAACAGAAAACTACCCACAAAACACTTCTGTCTGGTGCAAACACAAAACAGAAAACAACTACCCACAAAACAGTTCTGTCTGGTGCAGAAACACAAAACAGAAAACAACTACCCACAAAACACTTCTGTCTGGTGCAGAAACACAAAACACTTCTGTCTGGTGCAGAAACACAAAACAGAAAACAACTACCCACAAAACACTTCTGTCTGGTGCAGAAACACAAAACAGAAAACAACTACCCACAAAACACTTCTGTCTGGTGCAGAAACACAAAACAGAAAACAACTACCCTCAAAACACTTCTGTCTGGTGCAGAAACACAACACAACACAACACAACACAACACAACACAACACAACACAACACAACACAACACAACACAACACAACACAACACAACACAACACAACACAACACAACACAACACAACACAACACAACACAACACAACACAACACAACACAACACAACACAGTTCTGTCTGGTGCGAACACAAAACAGAAAACAACAACCCACAAATTACAGGTGGGAAAAAGCTGCCTAAGTATGATTCTCAATCAGAGACAACGATAGACAGCTGCCTCTGATTGAGAACCACACCCGGCCAAACACAAAGTAATAGAAAACATAGAAATAAAGAAACTAGACTGCCCACCCTAGTCACACCCTGGCCTAACCAACATAGAGAATAAAAAGCTCTCTATGGCCAGGGCGTGACACTGGCAAACTCACTTAACACAAATGCTTTGTTTGTCATTTATGACTGAGTGTTGGAGTGTGCCTGTGGCTTTCCGTAAATAAATAAAAAACAATAAATGGTGCTTAGTCTGGTTTGCTTTATATAAGGAATTTGAAATTATTTATACTTTTACTTTTGATACTTAAGTATGTTTTAAACCAAATACTTAAAAACTATTACTCAAGTAGTATTTCACTGGGTGACTTCTACTCTTTCTTGAGTCATTTTTTATTAAGGTATCTTTTCCTTTCACTCCAGTATGACAGATGGATGCTCTTTCCATCACTGCATATTGAGACACATTTTTCCCTCAGATTACACAGACCTTCAAATCATTTGAAAACAAATCCAATTTTGATAAACTAACATATCTATTGGGTGAAATACCACAGTGTGCCACCAGCAGCAAGGTTTGTGACCTGTTGCCACAAGAAAAGGGCAACCAATGAAAAACAAAAAACATTGTTAAAACAACTCAAATTTATGTTTATTCATCTTCCCTTTTGTACTTGAACTATTTGCACACAATTTGACATTTGAAATGTCTTTATTCTTTTGGAAGTTTTGTGAGTGTAATGTTTACTGTTCATCTGTTATAGTTTATTTCACTTTTCTTTATTATCTATTTCACTTGTTTTGACAATGTAAACATATGTTTCACATGCCAATAAAGACCCTTAAATTAAATTGAATTGCGAGGGAGGGAAGGGAGAGGGAGAGATGGAAAGAGCGAGGGAGGGTTGGCGGGAGTGAGGGTCAGGCCTGGGTTGGCTGTCAGGAGACTGGGAGCGAGGGAGGGAAGGTCGAGGGGAGGGAAAGATGGAGAGAGAAGGAGGGAAGGGGGAGGGGAGGGAAAGATGGAGAGATAAGGAGAGAGGGAGGTAGGGTCAGAGGGATGGAGGGTCAAGACTGCTTTGGCTGTCAGAAGATTGGAACAAACCAGAATGGAGGGAGGGTAGGGGGAGAGAGGGGGGGGTTGTTGGGTAGGGGGACAGGGGTCAAGGCTGGGTTAGTTGTCAGGAGACTAAAGCAGATAAAGAGGAAACTGTGTGGACTTCAGTAATGCCATCGTGGTCACAGCCCCCATCCTCCCTAGACTCCTATGCTGTACACTGTACATGTGTCAAAATATAACATCTGGCTTTATGCGAATACTGCTGGAGGTAAGGAGGCACTGATAGCATGGTGTGTAACGGAGATATGAGACACATCAAATATACAATACAAATACTGAGCTACAGTGTATTGAATGCAAAAGAAAATGTACATTATTTTATACTAATTTTATACTACAATTGCTTTTAAGTAATAAAATAATAAAACACATTTTTCAAAAGATAGGGGCAAAATGACTGGCAGTGCTGTTTTCAATGCTGGAGCACCCTCCCCTTATGAGGATAACGCCACTGAGCCTTTTTCTAAAATGTTTTATGAGATTGGAGAACATGTTGGGAATGATGGGAAAAAAAAAGGAATGAAATTTTGATTCCACAATCACTCACTTAGCATATCAAAGGGCTTTGCTACGGTGTTCCCTCAGTGAACCCAACGTTAATAGACAAACAGCAAGTCATTCATTTCGGAAGGTAATCTCTCTCTCTCTCTCTCTCTCTCTCTCTCTCTCCTCTCTCTTTCCTCTCTCTCTCTCTCTCTCTCTCTCTCTCTCTCTCTCTCTCTTCTCTCTCTCTCTCTCTCTCTCTCTCTCTCTCTCTCTCTCTCTCTCTCTCTCTCTCTCTCGCTCTCTCTCTCTCTCTCTCTCTCTCTCCTCTCTCTCTCTCTCTCTCTCTCTCTCTCTCTCTCTCTCTCTCTCTGCAGCGCTTGCTTTTTCAGTGCTCATTTTTCCCTGTGTGTCGGGTCAGCCTAAGTGTTTGAGAGAAAACAAAGATTGAAGGGGTCGGTTGTTGCCATCAACCTTGAGCCAAACTCTCTCTCTCTCTCTCTCTCTCTCTCTCTCTATGATGCACGCACGCACACACACACACAAACAAACACCTTACACCCCCCACACCCCCCACACACAAATGTCTTGCTCTGCTTGACTCAACTCCAAAGTAATTTACGGTTGGGATGGAGGGCCACCTCTGAAACAGCATGTGTGTTTGGAGGGGAAGAAAACAGCTCACAGTGACCCCAGCGGCTGTTGTCTGAGGTCTCTGTCGGCTGGGAGAGGAACAAAGCAAATTATTTCTACTCATTATTTACAATGTTTTTGTGGTGGTTTTCTATGGAGTGATTTCAGTGCCAACAGACACTGTATTTGAATTCAATTTTAGTATTAAGATGTTGCATTTTAATGTAATACTTTTGAATTTGTAATGCACAAATGTAATAATTGAATTAATAAATTGAACTTTTATTTCATGATTTGAAACTGAATTGAATGAATATTGTCAGAGAGAAGATTGAGCTTTTTTATGACTAATATCATGCAATTCTATTCATTCTGCCATAGCGTGGAGAGAAATGTTTGCGGTTTTGACCTTGATATCTGAGTGAGAGTGACTAATAAAGTCAATGCTGATGAACAACCAAACTCTGAAATTGGAGATTTCTGCTCTAGAACATGATCGTGCCTTGTGTTCCCCTTTGCGATGTTCACATGCTGCGCAGGACACATTAGAGGGAGTGTGACAAAAAAAAACACTATTTGACTCCCATAAGAATTTAGTTGAATAGCCCTGTCATAACCCTTCTACCCTATGAAATCCTGCTCATGTGACTAAATGGGTTCGAACCAGGTCTTCTGCATGTCACAAGACTGTGTTTTCTTATTTATTATATTATTTTTTCGGTGGGGGGGTTCTAGATTCTAGGTTCTATCAATGTAATTGTTTGCATCAGTTTGACAACTTCATACACAGACAATGAATGCAATAAAATGTTTTTTTTTCATTCTTATTTTTATAATAAAACACTTAGGCTTCTACTTCCACCTTATACATACTATATATACCTCTTACAGACACAGTATATTTCCATTAGTTATCTTTTGTTTGTTTTTGGTCCCAGCCTTTAGCTCCCCTCAACCCCTCCGATCTATCTCTGAAGACCATCCAGTCCCAGCCTTTAGCTCCCCTCAACCCCTCCCATCTATCTCTGAAGACCATCCAGTCCCAGCCTTTAGCTCCCCTCAACCCCTCCCATCTATCTCTGAAGACCATCCAGTCCCAGCCTTTAGCTCCCCTCAACCCCTCCCATCTATCTCTGAAGACCATCCAGTCCCAGCCTTCAGCTCCCCTCAACCCCTCCCATCTATCTCTGAAGACCATCCAGTCCCAGCCTTTAGCTACAATTAACCCCTCCCATCTATCTCTGAAGACCATCCAGTCCCAGCCTTTAGCTCCCCTCAACCCCTCCAATCTATCTCTGAAGACCATCCAGTCCCAGCCTTTAGCTCCCCTCAACCCCTCCCATCTATCTCTGAAGACCATCCAGTCCCAGCCTTTAGCTCCCCTCAACCCCTCCCATCTATCTCTGAAGACCATCCAGTCCCAGCCTTCAGCTCCCCTCAACCCCTCCCATCTATCTCTGAAGACCATCCAGTCCCAGCCTTTAGCTCCCCTCAACCCCTCCCATCTATCTCTGAAGACCATCCAGTCCCAGCCTTTAGCTACAATCAACCCCTCCCATCTATCTCTGAAGACCATCCAGTCCCAGCCTTTAGCTCTCTTCAACCCCTCCCATCTATCTCTGAAGACCATCCAGTCCCAGCCTTCAGCTCCCCTCAACCCCTCCTATCTATCTCTGAAGACCATCCAGGCCCAGCCTTTAGCTCCCTTCAACCCATCCCATCTATCTCTGAAGACCATCCAGTCCCAGCCTTCAGCTACGCTCAACCCCACCCATCTATCTCTGAAGACCATCCAGTCCCAGCCTTCAGCTACCCTCAACCCCACCCATCTATCTCTGAAGACCATCCAGTCCCAGCCTTTAGCTCCCGTCAACCCCTCCCATCTATCTCTGAAGACCATCCAGTCCCAGCCTTTAGCTCCCCTCAACCCCTCCCATCTATCTCTGAAGACCATCCAGTCCCAGCCTTTAGCTCCCCTCAACCCCTCCCATCTATCTCTGAAGACCATCCAGTCCCAGCCTTTAGCTCCCCTCAACCCCTCCCATCTATCTCTGAAGACCATCCAGTCCCAGCCTTTAGCTCCCCTCAACCCCTCCCATCTATCTCTGAAGACCATCCAGTCCCAGCCTTCAGCTCCCTTCAACCCCTCCCATCTATCTCTGAAGACCATCCATTCCTAGCCTTTAGCTCCCTTCAACCCCTCCCATCTATCTCTGAAGACCATCCCGTTTTGATTTCTATTTGCCATATATTTTTCTACTGTGGTGTGATGTTTTACAAACGTTCTGCACCTTTCTATTCTCATAGTTTCTACAGATTGTAAATGAAAGATAAACATTTTTGGGAAGAATATTATTATATTATTGATCGATTGACTGTGACTTTTCAGATCACCCAGAAGTGCTATCTGCAGAGTTAGCTCCAGGTAAATGTTGCAATTCTTCAGTCATTCCTGGACTTGTGATCAAAAACAAGCTGCATATGGACAGTACCAAAATAAATGATCTAATGATTCTGTCTCTTCGTGGCAACATTTTTGGTTTTGAATCCGGCATCGCTTTGTGCATCAGTTCATAAACCATGTGCCATGGAATCGGTACATCGAAAATCTCTTCCCAACTATTCTTCAATCTATAGGGAACAGCTGTCATTTTTTTGGTCCTTAAATGAAACTGGTATACATTTTTATTTATCACAATTTTTTTTAACCAATTTTGGTCTTTAACCAATTTTGGTCTTTAACCATTTATGTTCTTTAATGCAGGGTCAACAAACAAGTTCCTTACTTTCTTCCCTCTTCCACTTGCCTCTTCCATTTTTGTGGTAATGCTGCAATCAGTTGCTTGTAATTTTGGTTAGAGCAGACATTTCCATATGTCTGTGTGAGCTGCATGTGTGGCATAACTCCACCAGTCCTATTTATTATATAATTTACAAAGATAATATATATATTATTATTATTATTTTCTTCCAAAATAATGTTTTCTTTTATCATTTAGTTTATTTAAGTTTAACCACAATATATGTTGTAATATTTATTCTGTGTTTTCTGGTAAATATAATAACAATAATAACAATAATAACAATAATAACAATATTTTGGAGATTGTTTCATTTTCAGGCAATTGAAAGTGATAGTTTGTGATCTGAATAAAGGGAAAAAAGGCCATTGTTGAACACGGGGTGAGCCATTCTTACTAATCAGTTTGGATTTGGGCTCCCGAGTGAAGCAGCGGTCGAAGGCACTGCATCTCTGTGCTAGAGGCATCACTACAGACCCTGGTTTGATCCCAGACTCTATAACAACCGGCTGTGATCGGGAGTCCCGTAGGGTGGCACAAAATTGGCCCAGCATCGTTTGGGCTCGGGGAGGGTCTGTCCGGGTAGGCCGTCATTGTAAAATAAGAATTTGTTCTTAACTGAGAAATCTAGTTTCTGTTAGACACTGAAATCACTCTATAGTTTGGTCCTTCCTCAAAAACTTTCCTCCAGAATTACAGAATTTCACAACCATAAACTCCAACATGGAAATTATTTAGCCTGGACAAATTAGCATACTTGTTTGGTCCTGGTGGCTTAGTTAGTAAGAGCATCGTGATAGCATGCAGAGCAGTGGGTTTGATTACCACTGAGGCCACATATATGTAAAATGTGTACACGCATGACTAAGTTGCTTTGGATAAAAGTGTCTGCTAATTGGCATTTTCTTTGTTTTGTTTTAGTAGGACCCCCGACAAGATGATCGCTTACCACAGACGGGCAAACTTGTGCCTTTACTAGAAATGTGGATCCCATTGAGCAGTTTCTCTCTTTCATCTCTCCATCTATCCATCTCTCCATCCATCCCTCCATCTATCTTTCCCTCCATCTATCTATCCTTCCAGCTGAGCAGAATCACCAACAGAAACTCTTCTAGAAGGGAGGGAAGCTTTGGGTGTGAAAAGGCTCAGCTTTGTGTGTGTTTGCCTGAACTCTCCTCATACCCCTCTACTGTAGCCAAATAGGCAACGGTGAAACAACCCCCGCTGTTCTCTCCACTGTTCTGCTCCTGACAGTTCCAAGAACTGCTCTAAAACTGGTCACATGCTAGGAACATTCAACCTACATTCCTACATTCCTAAAATTGCACGCATGGACTCTACTCAATCTACCCCACCACAAGTCCCCTTGCGTGATCCCCAAAGCCATCTCACTGCTCCTAGTGACAGAATTAGGACAGCCACTGCATAGCGGGGAATTAAAGATGAAAAGGAGAAGTAGACATAGGAATAAGTAAAGAAATGTATGACACACAAAAGGAATGCGTAAAACCAGATGACAGGAGAAGATGCTTCTTACTAGGCTCCTGGGGGGGAGTAGTTTTAACCTGTGTTCTTTCTCTGTCTGTCTGTCTGTCTGTCTGTCTGTCTGTCTGTCTCTGTGTCTCTCTCTCTCTGTCTCTCTGTCTCTGTCTCTCTGTGTCTCTCTGTCTCTCTGTCTCTGTGTCTCTCTGTGTCTCTGTGTCTCTCTGTGTCTCTCTGTCTCTCTGTCTCTCTGTCTCTGTGTCTCTCTGTCTCTGTGTCTCTGTGTCTCTCTGTCGCTCTGTCTCTCTGTCTCTGTCTCTCTGTGTCTCTCTGTCTCTCTGTCTCTGTGTCTCTGTGTCTCTCTGTCTCTGTCTCTCTGTGTCTCTCTGTCTCTGTGTCTCTGTGTCTCTCTGTCTCTCTCTGTCTCTGTGTCTCTCTGTCTCTGTGTCTCTCTGTCTCTCTGTCTCTCTGTCTCTCTGTCTCTGTGTCTGTCTCTGTGTCTCTGTGTCTCTCTGTGTCTCTCTGTCTCTGTCTCTCTGTGTCTCTGTGTCTCTCTGTCTCTGTCTCTCTGTCTCTCTGTCTCTCTCTCTCAATTCAATTCAATTAAATTCAAGGGCTTTATTGGCATGGGAAACATGTGTTAACATTGCCAAAGCAAGTGAGGTAGATAATATATAAAGTGAGTATATAAAGTGAAATAAACAATAAAAATGAACAGTAAACATTACACATACAGAAGTTTCAAAACAATAAAGACATTACAAATGTCATATTATATATATACAGTGTTTTAACAATGTACAAATGGTAAAGGACACAAGATAAAATAAATAAGCATAAATATGGGTTGTATTTACAATGGTGTGTGTTCTTCACTGGTTGCCCTTTTCTCGTGGCAACAGGTCACAAATCTTGCTGCTGTGATGTCACACTGTGGAATTTCATCCAGTAGATATGGGAGTTTATCAAAATTGGATTTGTTTTCGAATTCTTTGTGGATCTGTGTAATCTGAGGGAAATATGTCTCTCTAATATGGTCATACATTGGGCAGGAGGTTAGGAAGTGCAGCTCAGTTTCCACCTCATTTTGTGGGCAGTGAGCACATAGCCTGTCTTCTCTTGAGAGCCATGTCTGCCTACGGCGGCCTTTCTCAATAGCAAGGCTATGCTCACTGAGTCTGTACATAGTCAAAGCTTTCCTTCATTTTGGGTCAGTCACAATGGTCAGGTATTCTGCCGCTGTGTACTCTCTGTGTAGGGCCAAATAGCATTCTAGTTTGCTCTGTTTTTTTGTTACTTCTTTCCAATGTGTCAAGTAATTATCTTTTTGTTTTCTCATGATTTGGTTGGGTCTAATTGTGCTGCTGTCCTGGGGCTCTGTAGGGTGTGTTTGTGTTTGTGAACAGAGCCCCAGGACCAGCTTGCTTAGGGGACTCTTCTCCAGGTTCATCTCTCTGTAGGTGATTGCTTTGTTGTGGAAGGTTTGGGAATCGCATCCTTTTAAGTGGTTATAGAATTTAACGGCTCTTTTCTGGATTTTGATAATTAGTGGGTATCGGCCTAATTCTGCTCTGCATGCATTATTTGGTGTTCTACGTTGTACACAGAGGATATTTTTGCAGAATTCTGTGTGCAGAGTCTCAATTTGGTGTTTGTCCCATTTTGTGAAGTCTTGGTTGGTGAGCGGACCCCAGACCTCACAACCATAAAGGGCAATGGGCTCTATGACTGATTCAAGTATTTTTAGCCAAATCCTAATTGGCATGTTGACATTTATGTTCCTTTTGATGGCATAGAATGCCCTTCTTGCCTTGTCTCTCAGATCGTTCACAGCTTTGTGGAAGTTACCTGTGGCGCTGATGTTTAGGCGAAGGTATGTATAGTTTTTTGTGTGCTCTAGGGCAACAGTGTCTAGATGGAATTTGTATTTGTGGTCCTGGTGACTGGACCTTTTTTGGAACACCATTATTTTGGTCTTACTGAGATTTACTGTTAGGGCCCAGGTCTGACAGAATCTGTGCATAAGATCTAGGTGCTGCTGTAGGCCCTCCTTGGTTGGTAACAGAAGCACCAGATCATCAGCAAACAGTAGACATTTGACTTCGGATTCTAGTAGGGTGAGGCCGGGTGCTGCAGACTTTTCTAGTGCCCGCGCCAATTCGTTGATATATATGTTGAAGAGGGTGGGGCTTAAGCTGCATCCCTGTCTCACCCCACGACCCTGTGTGAAGAAATGTGTGTGTTTTATGCCAATTTTAACCGCACACGTGTTATTTGTGTACATGGATTTTATAATGTTTTACCCCCAACACCACTTACCATCAGTTTGTATAGCAGACCCTCATGCCAAATTGAGTACGGTAATTTGGTAAAAAGCCAATGAGATTTGCTCAGTACATTGTTTTCATTGAGGAAATGTACGAGTCTGCTGTTAATGATAATGCAGAGGATTTTCCCAAGGTTACTGTTGACGAATATTCCACGGTAGTTATTGGGGTCAAATTTGTCTCCACTTTTGTGGATTGGGCTGATCAGTCCTTGGTTCCTCTCTCTCTCTGTCTCTCTGTCTCTCTGTCTCTCTGTCTCTGTCTCTCTGTATCTGTCGCTCTGTCTCTGTCTCCCTGTCTCTCTGTCTCTCTCTCTCTGTCTCTCTCTCTCTCTGTCTCTCTGTCTGTCTGTCTGTCTCTCTGTCTCTGTCTCTCTCTCTCTCTCTTTCTCTCTCTGTCTCTCTGTCTCTGTCTCTCTGTCTCTCTCTCTCTCTCTCTGTCTCTCTCTCTCTCTGTCTGTCTGTCGGTGTGTCTGTCTCTCCCTCTATCTCTCTCTCTCTGTCTCTCTGTCTCTCTCTGTCTCTCTCTCTCTCTCTCTCTCTCTGTCTCTGTCAGTGTGTCTGTCTGTCTCTCTCTCTCTCTCTCTCTCTCTCTCTCTCTCTCTCTGTCTCTCTCTCTCTCTCTCTCTCTCTGTCTGTCTGTCGGTGTGTCTGTCTCTCCCTCTATCTCTCTCTGCCTGTCTGTCTGTCTGTCGGTGTGTCTGACTCTCCCTCTATCTCTCTCTATCTCTCATCCAACATGTCTACGCCTCCTATCCCGTAGGGACCATCAAACAGCAGCAGCGTCAGAATGGGGAAGCATCGTTCTCCGGTAGACGGACAGCCCCTTCTAATGTCTGCCGTTGGGAAGGTGAGGAACACCAGGGGGGCGTGTTTGTGCCCACATTTACCCAGCGTGCCCCTGTTAATTATTCAGCCAAACCGT
This sequence comes from Oncorhynchus clarkii lewisi, assembly GCF_045791955.1. NCBI lineage: Eukaryota > Metazoa > Chordata > Actinopteri > Salmoniformes > Salmonidae > Oncorhynchus > Oncorhynchus clarkii. The sequence goes on from NC_092150.1 coordinate 82,492,997, forward strand.
CAGCCCCTGCCAGCGAGCCGTGGTGGTGCCGCGACAGCGGGATGAGCCGCTAGACCAGTGTTTAATGTCTGGCAGTTTAGTACAGAGAAGAAAAGTCAAGCTTTTGAGTCTTCTCTACATGATACTGCATGTTCCGTTGACTTAAGTCTTTCCCTTCTCTCTCTCTCTCTCTCTCTCTCTCTCTCTCTCTCTCTCTCTCTCTCTCACTCACACGCTCTCTCTTTCTCACTCACACGCTCTCTCTTTCTCACTCACACACTCCCTCGCTCTCTCACTCTCTCTCTTTCTCACTCACACACTCTCTCGCTCTCTTTCTCACTCTCACTCGCTCTCTTTCTCACTCTCTCTCTCTCTCTTTTCTCACTCACACACTCTCTCGCTCTCTCACTCTTTCTCTTTCTCTCTCCCTCTCTCTCTCTTACTCAGCTCTATCTCATATTCCTCTCCCTCCCTTCCTTTATGTGTAGATCAGTGCTTTCCACCACTATACGGTGAGAGTATTTGTCATAACTGTCACAGATATGATATGATAAGATATGTGGGCTTATCTTGACATTTAACACAGCTATCCAAAACTCAATGCACTCAATTCAAACTCTATCAAACGAGGAGTAGCTGTTGTTATAAAAAATGAAACACAAAAAATGTGTCTCTTTATAGTGAACTTCTTTTAAAAAAGTGCCAGCCCATAGGGCTTTGGTTAAAAGTAGTGCACTATATAGGGAATAGGGGGCCATTTGGGTTTCCCCTAGACCTTCAGTGGTTGATGGGCTTTGGCTGTTAATCAGCAGTTATCTGGTGCTAAAATATCATCTTTATAACACGGACAAATCTGGGCGTACAGCAGCCGTCCAGCCCCTGCATTTCCTGCCAAAACACTCCTCCAACACCTTCTGCGGTTTATTACTGAAGAGCACTCACATAGACACACACACACACACACTCACAGACACACACACACACACACACACACACACACACACACACACACACACACACACACACACACACACACACACACACACACACACACACACACACACACACACACACACACACACACACACACACCATTGTTTCCCAAACTCAGTCCTGGGGTTCCCCTGGGTGCAGATAACTACAGCCTGATGATGATTTGGTTATTTTAATCAGCTGTGTGGTGCTGGACAAAACACGAAATGTGCACTCATGGAGGGCCCCCGGACCAAGTTTGGGAAACACTGGTGTAAACATACACGCACCAATGTCCGCATGCAAACTCACATACCCACGCACACACATGCACACTCACACATCCCTCACCACCAACAAACACCACCCACCCCCTCCATCCCTCCATCCTCACTCCAAACCCAATCTATCTGCAGCAGCCCACTACTGTCATAAACTGTCACTGACACTGACTCAACTCCAGCCACTTTAATAATGGGAATTGATGGGAAATGATGTAAATATATCACTAGCCACTTTAAACAATGCTACCTTATATAATGTTACTTACCCTACATTATTCATCAAATATGCATACGTATATACTGTACTCTATATCATCGACTGTATCCTTATTTAATACATGTATCACTAGCCACTTTAAACTATGCCACTTTGTTTACATACTCATCTCATTTGTACATACTGTACTCGATACCATCTACTGTATCTTGCCTATGCTGCTCTGTACCATCACTCATTCATATATCCTTATGTACATATTCTTTATCCCCTTACACTGTGTACAAGACAGTAGTTTTGGAATTGTTAGTTAGATTACTTGTTATTACTGCATTGTCGGAACTAGAAGCACAAGCATTTCGCTACACTCGCATTAACATCTGCTAACCATGTGTATGTGACAAATAAAATTTGATTTGATTTGATGATTTGATTTAAAGGAGAGAGGAAAACGTGTGTGCGCGTGCGTGCGCGTGTGTGTGTGTGTGTGTGCGTGCGTGTGTGTTTGTGTGTGCGTGTGTGTGTGTGTGTGTGCGTGCGTGCGTGAGTGAGTGAGTGTGTGTGTGTGTGTGTGTGTGTAGTGCCTGTGTATGTAGTAAAGCAGGCGCTCCACCTCCAATGCTAATCCATGCTGACATGTCCTGTCTCTAACAGTATGATTAATGTGAAGCTCAGACCGCGACCGGCGGGACGCATTTAATGTCATCCGGCTACAATATCACCATCCCCCACCCTAACCCACCCTCACCCACCATGCCCCACGCTCACCCACCCTCAGCCACCCTCAACCATCATCCCGCACCCTCACCCAACCTCAGCAACCCTCAGCCACCCTCAGCCACCCTCACCCACCATCAGCCACCCTCAGCCACCCTCAGCCAATCTCACCCACCATCCCCCACCCTCAGCCACCATATCCCACCCTCACCCACCCTCACCCACCCTCAGCCACCCTCACCAACCATCCCCCACCATCCCCCACACTCACCCACCCTCAGCCCCCCTCACCCACCATCAGCCACCCTCAGCCACCCTCAGCCACCCTCACCGACCCTCACCCACCATCCCCCAACCCCACCCCCACCCACCCTCACCCACCCTCAGCAACCCTCACCCACCATCCCCCACCCTCACCCGACCCTCACCCACCCTCAGCAACCCTCACCCACCATCCCCCACCCTCAGCCACCCTCCCCCACCCTCACCCACCATCCCCCACCCTCACCCACCCTCAGCCACCATCAACCACCCTCACCCACCTTCAGCCACCCTCACCCACCATCCCCCAACCTCACCCACACTCAGCCACCATCAGCCCCCATCCCCCACCCTCACCCACCCTCACCCACCCTCAGCCACCATCAGCCACAATCCCCCACCATTCCCCACACTCCGCCACCATCACCCACCCTCACCCACCTTCAGCCACCCTCACCCAACATCCCCCACCCCCACCCACCCTCAGCCATCATCAGCCACCATCCTCCACCATCCCCCACCCTCACCCACCCTCAGCCACCATCAGCCACCATCCCCGACCTTCCCCCACCGTCACCCACCATCTCCCACCCTCAGCCACCCTCCCCCAACCTCACCCACCATCCCCCACCCTCACCCACCCTCAGCCACCCTCACCCACCCTCACCCACCTTCAGCCACCCTCACCCACCATCCCCCACCCTCCCCCACCCTCAGCCACCATCCCCGACCATTCCCCACCCTCTGCCACCATCACCCACCATTCCCCACCCTCAACCACCATCACCCACCCTCACCCACCCTCAGCCAACCTCACCCACCATCCCCACCCTCAGCCACCCTCACCCACCATCCCCCACCCTCAGCCACCATCAGCCACCCTCACCCACCATCCCCCACCCTCAACCACCCTCACCCACCATCACCCACTCTCAGTCACCATCAGCCACCATCCCCCACCATCCCCCACCCTCAGTCACCATCCCCCACCTTCCCCCACCGTCACCCACCGTCCCCCACCCTCAGCCACCATCACCCACCATCACCCACCATCACTCAACATCACTCACCATCCCCGACCCTCAGCCACCCTCAGCCACCATCACCCACCATCCCCCACCCTCACCCACCCTCAGCCACCATCCCCATCAACCCCCACCCTCACCCACCCTCAGCCACCATCACCCCATCCATCCCCCACCCTCCCCCAGCCACCCTCAGCCACCCTCACGCACAATCACCCACCATCCCCCACCCTCAGCCACCGTGATGGACGCATTTAATGTCATTAGGTTACAATATCACCATGAACCACCCTCAGCCACCATCAGCCACCATCCCCCACCATCACCTACCATCAGCCACCATCAGCCACCATCACCCACCCTCAGCCACAATCACCCACCATCCCCCACCCATACCCACCATCCCCCACCATCACCACCATCCCCCACCCTCAGCCACCATCAGTCAACATCAGCCACCATCACCCACCATTCCCCAACCTTAGCCACCATCACACATCCTCAGCCACCATCAGCCACCATCCCCTACCCTCAGCCACCATCACCCCAACATCCACCATCACCCACCATCCCCCACCCTCAGCCAACATCGCCCCATCACCCACCATCCCCCACCATCCCCCACCATCAGCCACCATCACCCACCATCCCCCACCCTCAGCCACCATCACCCCATCACACACTATCCCCACCCTCAGCAACAATCAACCACCATCAGCCACCATCATCCACCATCACCTACCACCCTGCACCCTCAGCCTTCATCACCCACCATCACCCACCATCCCCCACCCTCAGCCACCATCAACCACCATCACCAAAGATCACCCACCATCCTGCACTCTCAGCCACCATCACCCACCATCACCCACCATCCCCAACCTCAGCCACCATCAACCGCCATCAGCCACCATCACCCACCATCAGCCACCATCACCCACCATCCTGCAACCTCAGCCACCATCACCCACCATCACCCACTTTCAGCCACCATCAACCACCATCACCCACCATCACCCACCATCCTGCACCCTCAGCCACCATCACCCACCATCACCCACCATCCCCCTACCCTCAGGCACCATCAGCCACCATCGCCCACCCTCAGCCACCATCACTTACCATCACTCACCATCCCTGACCCTCAACCACCCTCAGCCACCCTCACCCACCATCCCCCACCCTCACCCACCCTCAGCCACCATCACCCACCAACCCCCACCCTCACCCACCCTCAGCCACCATCACCCACCATCCCCCACCCTCACGCACCATCACCCACCATCCCCCACCCTCAGCCACCCTCACCCACCATCCCCTACCCTCAGCCACCATCCCCCACCATCCCCCACCCTCAGTCACCATCACCCACCATCTCCCACCCTCAACCACCCTCACCCACCATCTCCCACCCTCAGCCACCATCACCCACCACCCCCCACCCCCACCCCCCACCCCCCACCCTCACCCTCAGCCACCATCACCCACCATCCCCCACCCTCAGCCACCATCACCCACCATCCCCCACCCTCAGCCACCCTCAGCCAGCCTCACGCACAATCACCCACCATCCCCCACCCTCAGCCACCGTGATGGACGCATTTAATGTCATTAGGTTACAATATCACCATGAACCACCCTCAGCCACCATCAGCCACCATCCCCCACCATCACCTACCATCAGCCACCATCAGCCACCATCAGCCAACATCAGCCACCATCAGCCGCAATCATCCACCATCACCCACCATTCCCCAACCTCAGCCACCATCAAACACCCTCAGCCACCATCAGCCACCATCCCCCACCCTCAGCAACCATCACCCACCATCACCCACTATCCCCCACCCCCAGCCACCATCGCCCCATCACCCACCATCCCCCACCATCCCCCACCATCAGCCACCATCAGCCGCCAACACCCCATTACACTATTATCCCCACCCTCAGCCACCATCAACCACCATCAGCCACCATCACCCACCATCACCCACCATCCTGCACCCTCAGCCACAATCACCCACCATCACCCACCATCCCCCACCCTCAGCCACCATCCCCCACCCTCAGTCACCATCAGCCACCATCCGCCACCATCCCCCACCATCACCCACCATTCCCCAACCTCAGCCACCATCAGCCAACATCATCCACCATCAGCCGCAATCACCCACCATCACCCACCATCCCCAACCTCAGTCACCATCAAACAGCCTCAGCCACCATCAGCCACCATCCCCCACCCTCAGCCACCATCACCCACCATCACCCACTATCCCCCACCCCCAGCCACCATCGCCCCATCACCCACCATCCCCCACCATCCCCCACCATCCCCCACCATCAGCCACCATCAGCCACCAACCCCCCCCTCAGCCACCATCACCCCATTACACTATTATCCCCACCCTCAGCCACCATCACCCACCATCACCCACCATCACCCACCATCAACCACCATCCTGCACCCTCAGCCACAATCACCCACCATCACCCACCATCCCCACCCTCAGCCACCATCCCCCACCCTCACCCACCCTCAGTCACCCTCAGCCACCATCACCCACCATCACCCACCATCCCCCACCCTCAGCCACCATCAGCCACCATCACCCACCATCCCCCACCCTCAGCCACCATCAACCACCATCAACCACCATCACCCACCATCACCCACCATCCTGCACCCTCAGCTACCATCACCCACCATCCCCAACCTCAGCCACCATCAACCGCCATCAGCCACCATCACCCACCATCAGCCACCATCACCCACCATCCTGCACCCTCAGCCACCATCAGCCACCATCACCCACCTTCAGCCACCATCAACCACCATCACCCACCATCACCTACCATCCTGCATCCTCAGCCACCATCACCCACCATCACCCAACATCACCCACCATCACCCACCATCCCCACCCTCAGCCACCATCAACCACCATCACCCACCATCAGCCACCATCAACCACCATCACCCACCTATCCCACCCTCAGCCACCATCTCCCACCCTCAGCCACCATCAGCCACCATCACCTCCATCACCCACCATCCTGCACCCTCAGCCACCATCAACCACCATCACCCACCATCACCCACGATCACCCACCATCCCCCACCCTCAGCCACCATCTTCCACCCTCAGCCACTATCAGCCACCATCACCCCCATCACCCACAATCCCCACCCTCACCACCATCAACCACCATCAGCCACCATCACCCACCATCACCCACCATCCTGCACCCTCAGCCACCATCACCCACCATCCCCCACCCTCAGCCACCCTCAGCCACCATCACCCACCATCCTGCACCATCAGCCACCATCAACCACCATCAGCCACCATCACCCACCATCCTGAACCCTCAGCCACCATCACCATCATCACCCACCATACCCCACCCTCAGCCACCATTCCCCACCATCACCCACCCTCAGCCACCCTCAGCCACCATCACCCACCATCCCCCACCCTCAGCCACCATCACCCACCATCACCCACTATCCCCCACACTCAGCCACCATCAACCACCATCAGCCACCATCACCCACCATCCGGCACCCTCAGCCACATCACCACCATCACCCACCATCCCCCACCTTCAGCCACCATCACCCACCATCCCCCACCATCACCCACCATCCCCCAACCTCACCCACCATCACCCACCATCCCCCACCCTCAGCCACCATCACCCACCATCCGGCACCCTCAGCCACATCACCACCATCACCCACCATCCCCCACCTTCAGCCACCATCACCCACCATCCCCCACCATCACCCACCATCCCCCAACCTCACCCACCATCACCCACCATCACCCACCATTCCCCAATCTCACCCACCATCACCCACCATCACCCACCCTCACCCACCATCACCCCCATCAGCTACCATCCCCCCACCATCAGCCACCATCAGCCCCGCTGCCCACAAATGAGAGTCGTGCGCACATGTCATAAATCCTGTGGCATGTTGTCCATTTCCATTAGTATCTATGGATTATTTATTCTCACGTGAAAACTTTGTGTTTATTTTTTATGTGGCACTCATAAATCTATCTATCACTCTGAAGGAAGGAGAGAGAGGGAGGGAGAAAAAAGAGAGGGGAGGGAGAGCCAAAGAGAGATTTGTGACCTGTTGCCCCAAGAAAAAGTAAACCAGTGAAGATCAAACACACTTTAAATACAACCCATATTTATGTTTATTTACTTTCTCTTTGTACTTTAACCATTTGCACATCGTTACAACACTGTATATAGACATAGTATGACATGTGAAGTGTATTTATTATTTTAGAACTTCTGTGAGTGTAATGTTTGCTGTACACAGAGAGAGAAAGAGAGAGAGAGAGAGAGAGAGAGAGAGAGAGAGAGAGAGAGAGAGAGAGAGAGAGAGAGAAGGAAGGAAGGAAGGAAGGAAGGTAGGAAGGAAGGAAGGAAGGAAGATTGTATCATCAGAGGGAGAGACAGAGACGAAGGAACTTCTGTGAGTGTAATGCTTACTGTTCAATTTTATTGTTTACTTTACAGTTTTATGTATAATCTACATCAGTTGCTTCGGCAATGTTAACATATGTTTCCCCTGCCAATAAAGGCCCTTGAATTGAGATAAAGAGAGATTGATGGAGTGGACTGTGACTCAAAGTCTGAACCTCTTTCACCTTACCTTTAGTTTCGTATTGACTTTTTAGTCACTTTGATTTGGGTTTCCTCTCCCCGACAGCATCCTCTTCCTCTAATGGTTACTAATCTTACGATGAAGAGTAGGAGGAAATCCCTTGACATTTTCCAGCTAATTCAACAGTGTTCTCAAGTCCAGGTGAACAAAAAAGTTTTATTTTGGAATGCGTCCCAAATGGCACCCTATTCCCTTTCTAGTGCACTACTTTTGACCAGGACCAATATAGGACATAGCGTGCAATTTGGAACACACACCTGGACTGATATGGATGACTTGGAGCAAACTGTGTAGCCTTTAATTCCTTTTCCCCGACTCCCCAAGCCCCTGAGTAGTTCCATGCTAACACACAACTTAATCAGAATGGATGGTTCAATTTCAGCCGGTGCAACATTCCCGTCCCATGTTGTCGTCTCATATAATATAGGACCGTCAAGGTGTAAACCTCAGTAGATGCGAGAGAAAATGATTCTATGAAAGCAGTTGCCAAGATACAGTGGCGAAAGAGAGAGGGGGGGGGGGGGGGGCGGAATAGAGCAGGAGAGGAAGACGAGAGAAGAAGAGCAGATGTGTTCAGTAGCTGAGAGAAGTTGAACTAGCTAGCTTCCCTGGGCTGGCATCATTAGCGACATTACCCCATCGTCACCCTTGTCATTCTCTCTCTCTATATACCATTCCCCGAGCCAAGAACAGCTTTTGAACATTCGTGGTGAGGACTGCAGCTTGTTAGTCAACGCCCTGGCAGTAGACAGACTGAGACACCGTGACAGATGGACTGTTTAAACACTCACTCCCCACCATGTCATCTTGTTTAATGAAAGGCAATCAGTCTGCTTCCTTGTTTTAACAGACATTAAACCAGAGAGAGAGAGAGACAGAGAGAGACACAGAGAGAGAGAAGTCTTGACATTTAGGAAACAATCACAGGCATAGTCGAATGTCAAGGACACATTGTTGAAGTATCGAGCGTTTCTCTGTGTAGGATAAGAGTTCTTGTCTAGTGATTATAGAGGGTCATAGAATTGGCAACTCTCAGGACAAATTGATATCAAAGGCTTGTCCTTTAACTTGAGGTCTATTTCTAATAGAAACACAATGGCTGTGAATAAATCATGGCTATTCACCTTTTCTCCAGCTGTGTCTGTACTAGAGCACGTTGTCTGTCTGTGTGTCTGTCTGTGTGTACGTGTGTGTTATTGTCCCTGTGCCCCTGTAAATGTCAGCCACACACTCCACTGACCCCACTGGCGATGGGAAAAGATAGAGAGGGACAGGTACAGGGGACAAGTAGAGGGGACAGGTAGATGGAACAGGTAGAGGGGACAGGTAGAGGGGACAGGTAGAGGGGACAAGTAGTGGAGGCCAGGTAGAGGGGACAGGTACAGGGAACAGGTACAGGGGACAGTTAGAGGGAACAGGTAGAGGGAACATGTAGATGGATCAGGTAGAGGGGGACAGGTAGAGGGAACAGGTAGAGGGAACAGGTAGAGGGATCAGGTAGAGGGGGACAGGTAGAGGGATCAGGTAGAGGGGGACAGGTAGAGGGAACAGGTAGAGGATGCAGGTAGAGGGAACAGGTAGAGGGATCAGGTAGAGGGAACAGGTAGAGGGAACAGGTAGAGGGGGACAGGTAGAGGGATCAGGTAGAGGGGGACAGGTAGAGGGAACAGGTAGAGGGAACAGGTAGAGGGATCAGGTAGAGGGGGACAGGTAGAGGGATCAGGTAGAGGGGGACAGGTAGAGGGAACAGGTAGAGGATGCAGCTAGAGGGAACAGGTAGAGGGAAACGGTAGAGGGGACAGATAGAGGGAACAGATAGAGTGGGAAAGGTAGAGGGAACAGGTAGAGGGGGACAGGTACAGGGGGACAAGTAGAGGGGAACATGCAGAGGGGGACATGTAGAGTGGGAAAGGTAGAGGGAACAGGTAGAGGGGGACATGTAGAGGGGACAGGTATAGTGGGAAATGTAGAGGGAACAGGTAGAGGGGGACAGGTAGAGGGGACAGGTAGAGTGGGAAAGGTAGAGGGAACAGGTAGAGGGAACAGGTAGAGGGAACCAGGTAGAGGGAACAGGTAGAGGGGACAGGTAGAGGGAACAGGTAGAGGGGACAGGTAGAGTGGGAAAGGTAGAGGGAACAGGTAGAGGGGGACAGGTAGAGGGGACAGGTAGAGTGGGAAAGGTAGAGGGAACAGGTAGAGGGAACAGGTAGAGGGGGACAGGTAGAGGGGATTGGTAGAGGGATCATGTAGAGGTGGACAGGTAGAGGGGGACAGGTAGAGGGTGACAGGTAGAGGGATCAGGTAGAGAGGGACAGGTAGAGGGAACAGGTAGAGGATGCAGGTAGAGAAAACAGATAGAGGGGACAGGTAGAGGGAACAGGTAGAGTGGGAAAGGTAGAGGGAACAGGTAGAGGGGGACACGTAGAGGAGACAGGTAGAGTGGGAAAGGAAGAGGGAACAGGTAGAGGGGGACAGGTACAGGGGGACAAGTAGAGGGGAACATGCAGAGGGGGACAGGTAGAGGGATCAGTTAGAGGGAACAGTTAGAGGGATCAGGTAGAGGGAACAGGTAGAGGGAACAGGTAGAGGGAACTGGTAGAGTGATCAGGTAGAGGGGGACTGTTAGAGGGAACAGGTAGAGGGGGACTGTTAGAGGGAACAGGTAGAGGGGGACAGGTAGAGGGATCAGGTAGAGGGGGTCAGGTAGAGGGAACAGGTAGAGGGATCAGGTAGAGGGATCAGGTAGAGGGGGACAGGTAGAGGGATCAGGTAGAGGGATCAGGTAGAGGGAACAGGTAGAGGGGACAGGTAGAGGGAACAGGTAGAGGGATCAGGTAGAGGGGGACTGTTAGAGGGAACAGGTAGAGAGGGGACATGTAGAGGGAACAGTTAGAGGGATCAGGTAGAGGGAACAGGTAGAGGGAACAGGTAGAGGGAACAGGTAGAGGGAACAGGTAGCGGGATCAGGTAGAGGGAACAGTTAGAGGGATCAGGTAGAGGGGGACTGTTAGAGGGAACAGGTAGAGGGAACAGGTAGAGGGAACAGGTAGAGGGGGACAGGTAGAGGGATCAGGTAGAGGGGGACAGGTAGAGGGAACAGGTAGAGGGAACAGGTAGAGGGAACAGGTAGAGGGATCAGGTAGAGGGGGACTGTTAGAGGGAACAGGTAGAGGGAACAGGTAGAGGGAACAGGTAGAGAGAACAGGTAGAGGGATCAGGTAGAGGGGGACTGTTAGAGGGAACAGGTAGAGGGGGACAGGTAGAGGGATCAGGTAGAGGGGGACAGGTAGAGGGAACAGGTAGAGGGAACAGGTAGCAGGATCAGGTAGAGGGGGACAGGTAGAGGGAACAGGTAGAGGGAACAGGTAGAGGGGACAGGTAGAGGGAACAGGTAGAGGGAACTGGTAGAGTGATCAGGTAGAGGGGGGCTGTTAGAGGGAACAGGTAGAGGGAACAGGTAGAGGGGGACTGTTAGAGGGAACAGGTAGAGGGAACAGGTAGAGGGAACAGGTAGAGGGAACAGGTAGAGGGAACAGGTAGAGGGATCAGGTAGAGGGGGACTGTTAGAGGGAACAGGTAGAGGGGGACTGTTAGAGGGAACAGGTAGAGGGGGACAGGTAGAGGGATCAGGTAGAGGGGGTCAGGTAGAGGGAACAGGTAGAGGGATCAGGTAGAGGGATCAGGTAGAGGGGGACAGGTAGAGGGATCAGGTAGAGGGATCAGGTAGAGGGGACAGGTAGAGGGAACAGGTAGAGGGATCAGGTAGAGGGGGACTGTTAGAGGGAACAGGTAGAGGGGGACATGTAGAGGGATCAGGTAGAGGGATCAGGTAGAGGGAACAGGTACACACCACAAATGGAGACCATGCTCATCAGAAAGAGAAGGTAGACGAAGAGGAGAGGAGAACAAGAAGAAAAGAGAGAGAAGACAAATAGTTGTTCTGATACCCCCCCCCCCCCAAAAAAAAGCCAGAGATTGTGCTCCTCATTGACTCAAATGGCAAATACATTCAAGAGGATAAACTTTTCCCCAAACACAAAGTGGCTAAACTCTGGCGCCCAAACACTAGGTATGTCCTGGAGCTGTTGTCAGAGGACAAACACTAGGCAGGCCCTGGAGCTGTTTTCAGAGGACAGACTAGGGTTCCCCAGCCACATCATAATTCACACGGGCACAAAGGGTGGCCACAGCACTCAAGGGAGTGATTGAAAAAGCTTCTTCCACTTTCCCTCAACACACAAGTGGTTATCTCCACTCTGCTACTACAAAAATACTTTCACCCTGCAGTGGGTGAATGCAAGCATTTCCCGGGACTGAGCCCCACAACCTAACGTCTACCTGGCCCACACTCCACCCTGAACTTGAACAACCTTTACGACTAAGGCCTCCAATACAAGGCAGCAATTCCAACTTTTGTCAGGACCCTGAAGGACGTCACCCGAAACCGCCCACCCAGCACCTCACACAGAGCATCGGACGTCACCCGAAACCGCCCACCCAGCACCTCACGCAGAGCATCGGACGTCACCCGAAACCGCATACCCAGCACCTCACACAGAGCATCGGACGTCACCCGAAACCGCCCACCCAGCACCTCACACAGAGCATCGGACATCACCCGAAACCGCCCACCCAGCACCTCACACAGAGCATCGGATATCGGAAGAGCTTTGAAAACAGAACATGAAAAGGAACATGACGTT
>NC_092150.1:82520844-82528344 GCF_045791955.1 Oncorhynchus clarkii lewisi
AACAGACAGCAGAGAGAGAGAAAGAGAGGGGGAGAGAGAACAGACAGCAGAGAGAGAGAAAGAGAGGGGGAGAGAGAACAGACACTTGCTTTGGTAATGTAAACATATGTTTCCTATGATAGTAAATCCATTTGAATTGATTTGAATTGATAACAGACAGCAGAGAGAGAGAGAGAGAGACACACACAGAGAGAGAGAGAGAGAGAGCCAGAGAGAGAGAGACAAGAATTCAAAAAACAAATCAGAGAGAGAGAAAGAGAGAGGGAGAGAGAACAGGCAGCAGAGAGAGAGAGAGAGAGAGAGAGAGAGAGAGAGAGAGAGAGAGAGAGAACAGACAGCAGAGAGAGAGAAAGAGGGAGAGAGAGAGAGAACAGACACACACACACAGAGAGAGAGAGAGAGCCAGAGAGAGAGAGACAAGAATTCAAAAAACAAATCAAATTTTGATAAACTCATATCTATTAGGTGAAATTCCAGAGTGTGCCACCACAGCAGCAAGATTTGTGATCTGTTGCTACGAGAAAAGGGCAACCAGTGAAGAACAAACACCATTTTAAATACAACCCATATTTGTGTTTATTTATTTTCCCTTTTGTACTTGAACTATTTGCACATCGTTACAACACTGTATAAATACATAATATGATATTCTAAATGTCTTTATTGTTTAAAAAATTGTGTGAGTAATGTTTACTGCTATTTTTTGATTCATTGTTTCACTTTTGTTAATTATCTATTTCACTTGCTTTGGCAATGTAAACATATGTTTTCCATGCCAATAAAGGCCCTTTGAATGTAATTGAATTGAGAGCGAGACAGAAGGAGAGAGAACAGACAGCAGAGAGATAGAGAGAGAGAGAACAGACAGCAGAGAGATAGAGAGAGAGAGAACAGACAGCAGAGAGATAGAGAGAGAGATAACAGACAGCAGAGAGATAGAGAGAGAGAGAACAGACAGCAGAGAGATAGAGAGAGAGATAACAGACAGCAGAGAGATAGAGATAGAGAGAACAGACAGCAGAGAGATAGAGATAGAGATAACAGACAGCAGCGAGAGATAGTGAGAGATAACAGACAGCATTGAGTGATAGAGAGAACAGACAGCAGAGAGAGATAGAGAGAGAGAGAACAGACAGCACAGGGAGATAGAGAGAGATATAACAGACAGCAGAGAGATAGAGAGAGAGATAACAGACAGCAGAGACATATATAGAGAGAGAACAGACATCAGAGAGAGATAGTGAGAGATAACAGACAGCATTGAGTGACAGAGAGAGAGATAACAGACAGCACAGAGAAATAGTGAGAGATAACAGACAGCATTGAGTGATAGAGAGAGAACAGACAGCAGAGAGAGATAGAGAGAGAGAACATACAGCAGAGAGATAGTGAGAGATAACAGACAGCATTGAGTGACAGAGAGAGAGATAACAGACAGCACAGAGAAATAGTGAGAGATAACAGACAGCATTGAGTGATAGAGAGAGAACAGACAGCAGAGAGTGATAGAGAGAGAACAGACAGCAGAGAGAGATAGAGAGATAGAACAGACAGCAGAGAGATAGTGAGAGGTAACAGACAACCTTGAGTGATAGAGAAAGAGATAACAGACAGCAGAGAGATAGAGAGAGAGAGAACAGACAGCAGAGAGATAGTGAGAGATAACAGACAGCATTGAGTGATAGAGAGAGAGATACCAGACAGCAGAGAGATAGTGAGAGATAACAGACAGCATTGAGTGATAGAGAGAGAGAGAACAGACAGCAGAGAGATAGTGAGAGAACAGACAGCATTGAGTGATAGAGAGAGAGATACCAGACAGCAGAGATAGTGAGAGATAACAGACAGCATTGAGTGATAGAGAGAGAGAGAACAGACAGCAGAGAGATAGTGAGAGAACAGACAGCATTGAGTGATAGAGAGAGAGATAACAGACTGCAGAGAGATAGAGAGAGAGATAACAGACAGCAGAGAGATAGAGCGAGAGAGAACAGACAGCATTGAGTGATAGAGGGAGGGAACAGACAGCAGAGAGAGATAGAGAACAGACAGCAGAGAGATAGTGAAAGATAACAGACAGCATTGAGTGATAGAGAGAGAGATAACAGACAGCAGAGAGATAGAGAGAGAGAACAGACAGCAGAGAGAGAGAGAGAGAACAGACAGCAGAGGTCAGACATACATCAGATACAGCTAAAGGCCTGGTGTGTAGCTAGCTACTTATGAATTAGTATTATTAATTACTGTCTCATATCTCTGACACTTGGCCCTGGGTGGAGGACTGCATCAGAGCAGTGGGCGCTCGACATGCCTCAGGGTACAGTATTTGAACAGTGAGATTTCTCTGAAGAAGACTGAATAATCATTACTCTCAACGAGAGCAGACAGGCAAGCCTTGTTCCCTCAAATTTCTGCTGAGTGCAAACTTGAAGCGCACCTTTACTGTGAACACTGAGGCTGTACCCGTTGTACCCACAGTACCCACTGTAAGTTATAGTTTCAGACAGAGTTCAAGCAGGTGACTTGGTGACTAAAAAAACTGCTTGGAGTTAGCCTGGATTGTAAACTGTCAAGGTCAAAACATATTAATACAACAGTATCTAAGATGGGGAGAAGTCTGTCCATAATAAAGCACTGCTCTGCCTTCTTACCAAGACTATCAACAAGGCAGGTCCTACAAGCCCTAGTTTTGTCGCACCTGGACTACTGTTCAGTCGTGTAGTCAGGTGCCACTAAGAGGGTCCTCAGAAAATTACAATTGGCCCAGGACAGGGCAGCACGGCAGGCCCTTAAAAGTACACGGAGAGCTAACATTAATGACGTGCATGTCAATCTCTCATGGCTCAAAGTGGAGGAGAGATTGCCTTCATCACTACTTGTTTTTGTATGAAGAGTTGACAAGCTGAATGAACCGAGGTGTTTGTTTAAACTACTAGCACACAGCTCTGATACCCATGCATACCCCACAAGACATGCCACCAGAGGTCTGTTTAAACTACTAACACACAGCTCTGATACCCATGCATACCCCACAAGACATGCCACCAGAGGTCTGTTTAAACTACTAACACACAGCTCTGATACCCATGCATACCCCACAAGACATGCCACCAGAGGTCTGTTTAAACTACTAACACACAGCTCTGATACCCATGCATACCCCACAAGACATGCCACCAGAGGTCTGTTTGAACTACTAGCACACAGCTCTGATACCCATGCATACCCCACAAGACATGCCACCAGAGGTCTGTTTGAACTACTAGCACACAGCTCTGATACCCATGCATACCCCACAAGACATGCCACCAGAGGTCTGTTTGAACTACTAGCACACAGCTCTGATACCCATGCATACCCCACAAGACATGCCACCAGAGGTCTGTTTGAACTACTAGCACACAGCTCTGATACCCATGCATACCCCACAAGACATGCCACCAGAGGTCTGTTTGAACTACTAGCACACAGCTCTGATACCCATGCATACCCCACAAGACATGCCACCAGAGGTCTGTTTAAACAACTAGCACACAGCTCTGATACCCATGCATACCCCATAAGACATGCCACCAGAAGTGGCTGAGTGAAGTTCAATTGTGTTCTTTGCACGGGCTGATATTTCTTCTGCATGGCAGGCCTGGGTTAGCTGCACACCCGGGCACGAGCGCAGCTAACCCAGGGAACATTGCAGACAGGCTGTTGGAGATTCTATGGAGCTGTTAGAATGTGATAGATTGTGATGTGAGCTGTTAGAATGTGATAGATTGTGATGTGAGCTGTTAGAATGTGATATATTGTGATGTGAACTGTTAGAATGTGATAGAATGTGATGTGAACTGTTAGAATGTGATAGAATGCGATGTGAACTGTTAGAATGTGATAGATTGTGATGTGAACTGTTAGAATGTGATAGAATGTGATAGATTGGGATGTGAACTGTTAGAATGTGATGTGAACTGTTAGAATGTGATAGAATGTGATGTGAACTGTTAGAATGTGATGTGAACTGTTAGAATGCGACGTGAACTGTTAGAATGTGATAGAATGTGATGTGAACTGTTAGAATGTGATAGATTGTGATGAGAACTGTTAGATCAATCTCAATTCAACGGCTCAATTCAACGGCTCAGACACAAGAGGCATGTGGCAGGGTCTACAGTCAATCACGGACTACAGGAAGAAACCCAGCCCAGTCACGGACCAGGATGTCTTGCTCCCAGGCAGACTAAATAACTTTTTTGCCCGCTTTGAGGACAATACAGTGCCACTGACACGGCCTGCAACGAAAACATGCGGTCTCTCCTTCACTGCAGCCGAGGTGAGTAAGACATTTAAACGTGTTAACCCTCGCAAGGCTGCAGGCCCAGATGGCATCCCCAGCCGCGCCCTCAGAGCATGCGCAGACCAGCTGGCCGGTGTGTTTACGGACATATTCAATCAATCCCTATACCAGTCTGCTGTTCCCACATGCTTCAAGAGGGCCACCATTGTTCCTGTTCCCAAGAAAGCTAAGGTAACTGAGCTAAATGACTACCGCCCCGTAGCACTCACATCCGTCATCATGAAGTGCTTTGAGAGACTAGTCAAGGACCATATCACCTCCACCCTACCTGACACCCTAGACCCACTCCAATTTGCTTACCGCCCAAATAGGTCCACAGACGATGCAATCTCAACCACACTGCACACTGCCCTAACCCATCTGGACAAGAGGAATACCTATGTGAGAATGCTGTTCATCGACTACAGCTCGGCATTCAACACCATAGTACCCTCCAAGCTCGTCATCAAGCTCGAGACCCTGGGTCTCGACCCCGCCCTGTGCAACTGGGTACTGGACTTCCTGACGGGCCGCCCCCAGGTGGTGAGGGTAGGCAACAACATCTCCTCCCCGCTGATCCTCAACACTGGGGCCCCACAAGGTTGCGTTCTGAGCCCTCTCCTGTACTCCCTGTTCACCCACGACTGCGTGGCCACGCACGCCTCCAACTCAATCATCAAGTTTGCGGACGACACAACAGTGGTAGGCTTGATTACCAACAACGATGAGACGGCCTACAGGGAGGAGGTGAGGGCCCTCGGAGTGTGGTGTCAGGAAAACAACCTCACACTCAACGTCAACAAAACTAAGGAGATGATTGTGGACTTCAGGAAACAGCAGAGGGAACACCCCCCTATCCACATCGATGGAACAGTAGTGGAGAGGGTAGCAAGTTTTAAGTTCCTCGGCATACACATCACAGACAAACTGAATTGGTCCACTCACACAGACAGCATTGTGAAGAAGGCGCAGCAGCGCCTCTTCAACCTCAGGAGGCTGAAGAAATTCGGCTTGTCACCAAAAGCACTCACAAACTTCTACAGATGCACAATCGAGAGCATCCTGGCGGGCTGTATCACCGCCTGGTATGGCAACTGCACCGCCCTCAACCGTAAGGCTCTCCAGAGGGTAGTGAGGTCTGCACAACGCATCACCGGGGGCAAACTACCTGCCCTCCAGGACACCTACACCACCCGATGTCACAGGAAGGCCATAAAGATCATCAAGGACATCAACCACCCGAGCCACTGCCTGTTCACCCCGCTATCATCCAGAAGGCGAGGTCATCTCATACGCATACGTATATACTGTACTCTATATCATCGACGGTATCCTTATGTAATACATGTATCACTAGCCACTTTATACTATACTATGCCACTTTGTTTACATACTCATCTCATTTGTACATACTGTACCCGATACCATCTACTGTATCTTGCCTATGCTGCTCTGTACCATCACTCATTCATATATCCTTATGTACATATTCTTTATCCCCTTACACTGTGTACAAGACAGTAGTTTGGAATTGTTAGTTAGATTACTTGTTATTACTGCATTGTCGGAACTAGAAGCACAAGCATTTCGCTACACTCGCATTAACATCTGCTAACCATGTGTATGTGACAAATAAAATTTGATTTGATTTGATTTAGATGTGATGTGAACTGTTAGATGTGATGTGAACTGTTAGAATGTGATAGAAAGTGATGTGAACTGTTAGAATGTGATGTGAACTGTTAGAATGTGATGTGAACTGTTAGAATGTGATGTGAACTGTTAGAATGTGATAGAATGTGATGTGAACTGTTAGAATGTGATAGAATGTGATGTGAACCGTTAGAATGTGATGTGAACTTTTAGATGTGATGTGAAGTGTTAGAATGTGATATGAACTGTTAGATGTGATGTGAACTGTTAGAATGTGATGTGAACTGTTAGATGTGATGTGAACTGTTAGAATGTGATGTGAATTGTTAGAATGTGATGTGAACTGTTAGATGTGATGTGAACTGTTAGATGTGATGTGAACTGTTAGAATGTGATGTGAACTGGTAGATGTGATGTGAACTGTTAGAATGTGATGTGAACCGTTAGATGTGATGTGAACTGTTAGAATGTGATGTGAACTGGTAGATGTGATGTGAACTGTTAGAATGTGATGTGAACCGTTAGATGTGATGTGAACTGTTAGATGTGATGTGAACTGTTAGATGTGATGTGAACTGTTAGAATGTGATGTGAACTGGTAGATGTGATGTGAACTGTTAGAATGTGATGTGAACCGTTAGATGTGATGTGAACTGTTAGAATGTGATGTGAACTGTTAGAATGTGATAGAATGTGATGTGAACTGTTAGAATGTGATGTGAACTGTTAGAATGTGATGTGAACTGTTAGAATGTGATAGAATGAGATGTGAACTGTTAGAATGTGATGTGAACTGTTAGAATGTGAATGTGAACTGTTAGAATGTGATGTGAACTGTTAGAATGTGATAGAATGAGATGTGAACTGTTAGAATGTGATGTGAACTGTTAGAATGTGAATGTGAACTGTTAGAATGTGATGTGAACTGTTAGAATGTGATAGAATGAGATGTGAACTGTTAGAATGTGATGTGAACTGTTAGAATGTGAATGTGAACTGTTAGAATGTGATGTGAACTGTTAGAATGTGATAGAATGAGATGTGAACTGTTAGAATGTGATGTGAACTGTTAGAATGTGAATGTGAACTGTTAGAATGTGATGTGAACTGTTAGAATGTGATAGAATGTGATGTGAACTGTTAGAATGTGATAGATTGTGATGTGAACTGTTAGAATGTGATGTGAACTGTTAGAAAGTGATGTGAACTGTTAGAATGTGATGTGAACTGTTAGAATGTGATGTGAACTGTTAGAATGTGATGTGAACTGTTAGAATGTGATGTGAACTGTTAGAATGTGATAGAATGTGATGTGAACTGTTAGAATGTGATAGAATGTGATGTGAACCGTTAGAATGTGATGTGAACTTTTAGATGTGATGTGAACTGTTAGAATGTGATAGAATGTGATGTGAACTGTTAGAATGTGATGTGAACTGTTAGAATGTGATGTGAACTGTTAGAATGTGATAGAATGTGATGTGAACTGTTAGAATGTGATGTGAACTGTTAGAATGTGAATG
>NC_092150.1:82533344-82540844 GCF_045791955.1 Oncorhynchus clarkii lewisi
AAACCTAACTCTAACTCTAAACCTTAAATATTATATTTCCTTGTGGGGACTGACGAAATGCCCCCACTTGCCAGAATTTTCTCTCTTTCTCTCTATGTCTCTCTCCCCCTCCCCCTCTCTCTAACTCTCTCTCTCTCTCACACACACACACACACACACACACACACACACACACACACACACACACACACACACACACACACACACACACACACACACACACACACACACACACACACACACACAAAGTGTCCGAATCAGAGATACCTGAGAGGCCTCAGCCGTGTTTGTCGGGTTCCTCTGCCTCAGCTGGCTCAACGGGTTTCCGTACCTCAGCAGGATCGATAGGCTCCCATACCTCAGCTCACTTAATAGGCTCCCATGCTTCAGAGGGCTCGATAGGCTCCCATGCTTCAGAGGGCTCGATAGGCTCCCATGCTTCAGAGGGCTCGATAGGCTCCCATGCTTCAGCGGGCTTGATAGGCTCCCAATCCTCAGCTGGCTCGATAGGCTCCCATGCTTCAGCGGGCTCAATAGGCTCCCATGCCTCAACTGGTGAACAGGTTCCCGTGCCTCGACCGAGGCAACCGGGGAGGTCTCAGCCGGCTCATCAGGCTCTCATGCCTCAGCCGGTTTGTCAGGTTCAGTCCGCTCCGGATCCCCGGGAGCATCTCTTTTGGTTGGTGTCCTGCGGCTGGAGCCGAATGCGCCGGGGAGAGGGTACCGTCATGTGTGCTCCCTCTCCGGGCCTCTAGGTCACCAGGCTGCTCATTATGGCGCACACCTGTCATCATCGTTATGCGCACCTGCGTGTCATCAGACTCACATGGACTCCATCACTTCCATGATTACCTTCCCTATATACAGTGTCTTGCGAAAGTATTCGGCCCCTTTGAACTTAGCGACCTTTTGCCACATTTCAGGCTTCAAACATAAAGATATAAAACTGTATTTTTTTGTGAAGAATCAACAACAAGTGGGACACAATCATGAAGTGGAACGACATTTATTGGATATTTCAAACTTTTTTAACAAATCAAAAACTGAAAAATTGGGCGTGCAAAATTATTCAGCCCCTTTACTTTCAGTGCAGCAAACTCTCTCCAGAAGTTCAGTGAGGATCTCTGAATGATCCAATGTTGACCTAAATGACTAATGATGATAAATACAATCCACCTGTGTGTAATCAATTCTCCGTATAAATGCACCTGCACTGTGATAGTCTCAGAGGTCTGTTAAAAGCGCAGAGAGCATCATGAAGAACAAGGAACACACCAGGCAGGTCCTAGATACTGTTGTGAAGAAGTTTAAAGCCGGATTTGGATACAAAAATATTTCCCAAGCTTTAAACATCCCAAGGAGCACTGTGCAAGCGATAATATTGAAATGGAAGGAGTATCAGACCACTGCAAATCTACCAAGACCTGGCCGTCCCTCTAAACTTTCAGCTCAGACAAGGAGAAGACTGATCAGAGATGCAGCCAAGAGGCCCATGATCACTCTGGATGAACTGCAGAGATCTACAGCTGAGGTGGGAGACTCTGTCCATAGGACAACAATCAGTCGTATATTGCACAAATCTGGCCTTTATGGAAGAGTGGCAAGAAGAAAGCCATTTCTTAAAGATATCCATAAAAAGTGTCGTTTAAAGTTTGCCACAAGCCACCTGGGAGACACACCAAACATGTATAAGAAGGTGCTCTGGTCAGATGAAACCAAAATTGAACTTTTTGGCAACAATGCAAAACGTTATGTTTGGCGTAAAAGCAACACAGCTGAACACACCATCCCCACTGTCAAACATGGTGGTGGCAGCATCATGGTTTGGGCCTGCTTTTCTTCAGCAGGGACAGGGAAGATGGTTAAAATTGATGGGAAGATGGATGGAGCCAAATACAGGACCATTCTGGAAGAAAACCTGATGGAGTCTGCAAAAGACCTGAGACTGGGACGGAGATTTGTCTTCCAACAAGACAATGATCCAAAACATAAAGCAAAATCTACAATGGAATGGTTCAAAAATAAACATATCCAGGTGTTAGAATGGCCAAGTCAAAGTCCAGACCTGAATCCAATTGAGAATCTGTGGAAAGAACTGAAAACTGCTGTTCACAAATGCTCTCCATCCAACCTCACTGAGCTCGAGCTGTTTTGCAAGGAGGAATGGGAAAAAATTTCAGTCTCTCGATGTGCAAAACTGAGAGAGACATACCCCAAGCGACTTACAGCTGTAATCGAAGCAAAAGGTGGCGCTACAAAGTATTAACTTAAGGGGGCTGAATCATTTTGCACGCCCAATTTTTCAGTTTTTGATTTGTTAAAAAAGTTTGAAATATCCAATAAATGTCGTTCCACTTCATGATTGTGTCCCACTTGTTGTTGATTCTTCACAAAAAAATACAGTTTTATATCTTTATGTTTGAAGCTTGAAATGTGGCAAAAGGTCGCAAAGTTCAAGGGGGCCGAATACTTTCGCAAGGCACTGTATGTCACTCCCTTTGGTTCCTTCCCCAGGCATTATTGTTTCTGTTCCTGTGGCACGTCTGTGAGTTGTTCGTGTTTCTTGTTTTGTTTTATGTTGTGTTTATTTATTAAAGCACTCACTCCCTGTACTTGCTTCCCGACTCCCAGCGCACTAGTTACAAGCATGTTGAGAAATACGTTAGTCCTATGGCAGGTTATGAGCATGTTGAGAAATACGTCAGTCCTATGGCAGGTTATGAGCATGTTGAAAAATACGTCAGTCCTATGGCAGGTTATGAGCATGTTGAGAAATACGTCAGTCCTATGGCAGGTTATGAGCATGTTGAAAAATACGTCAGTCCTATGGTAGGTTATAAGCAGTTGAGAAATACGTCAGTCCTATGGCAGGTTATGAGCATGTTGAGAAATACGTCAGTCCTATGGCAGGTTATGAGCATGTTGAGAAATACGTCAGTCCTATGGCAGGTTATGAGCATGTTGAAAAATACGTCAGTCCTATGGTAGGTTATAAGCAGTTGAGAAATACGTCAGTCCTATGGCAGGTTATGAGCATGTTGAGAAATACGTCAGTCCTATGGCAGGTTATGAGCATGTTGAGAAATACGTCAGTCCTATGGCAGGTTATGAGCATGTTGAGAAATACGTCAGTCCTATGGCAGGTTATGAGCATGTTGAAAAATACGTCAGTCCTATGGTAGGTTATAAGCAGTTGAGAAATACGTCAGTCCTATGGCAGGTTATGAGCATGTTGAGAAATACGTCAGTCCTATGGCAGGTTATGAGCATGTTGAGAAATACGTCAGTCCTATGGCAGGTTATGAGCATGTTGAAAAATACGTCAGTCCTATGGTAGGTTATAAGCATGTTGAGAAATACGTCAGTCCTATGGCAGGTTATGAGCATGTTGAGAAATATGTCAGTCCTATGGCAGGTTATAAGCAGTTGAGAAATACGTCAGTCCTATGGCAGGTTATGAGCATGTTGAGAAATACGTCAGTCCTATGGCAGGTTATGAGCATGTTGAGAAATACGTCAGTCCTATGGCAGGTTATGAGCATGTTGAAAAATACGTCAGTCCTATGGTAGGTTATAAGCAGTTGAGAAATACGTCAGTCCTATGGCAGGTTATGAGCATGTTGAGAAATATGTCAGTCCTATGGCAGGTTATAAGCAGTTGAGAAATACGTCAGTCCTATGGCAGGTTATGAGCATGTTGAGAAATACGTCAGTCCTATGGCAGGTTATAAGCAGTTGAGAAATACGTCAGTCCTATGGCAGGTTATAAGCAGTTGAGAAATACGTCAGTCCTATGGCAGGTTATGAGCATGTTGAAAAATATGTCAGTGCTATGGTAGGTTATGAGCATGTTGAGAAATACGTCAGTCCTCTGGCAGGTTATGAGCATGTTGAGAAATACGTCAGTCCTATGGCAGGTTATGAGCATGCTGAGAAATACGTCAGTCCTCTGGCAGGTTATGAGCATGTTGAAAAATACGTCAGTCCTATGGCAGGTTATGAGCATGTTGAGAAATACGTCAGTCCTCTGTGACTTGTCAACTGATACAGTATTACTTCTCTCTCTGCTTGAAATTCATCCGATAAAGTGCATCAATAAAATTCAGACAATAATTGGAATTTTTGTTTTATTTTATACCATGTATTTCAGTAGTGCATTGAACTAGGCACTACATAATTTTGGTGCAGTGGTTATCAGTTTCAGCAGTTTGATCAAATGATAGTTAATTATATTGTTAACAATTGACAAGAAAATCCTATCGACAGTAAAGTGAATATTGCATTTTGAAAAGCAGATGCTTACAGTAAATATGGATCCACATTTAAAGAGTGATTTGAAAGAGTGATTTGTTGCAGTGAACAAGTGACTTTGTGAATGTGTTTGTTGTACTCAATCAATTGAAAATGTGCTTAGACTTTTGAAACATAAGCCATTCTGATGAGCCATTTTGATGATATGTTTAGATTTTTGTGCTCAGCACCAAAGTGATTGAAAAAAATCAGGTAATTGCCTACAGTATGTTTTCAAAAAGAGAACAGAGAGGGCATGGGAAGGGAAAAAGATAGGCGAAACGAGGGGGCTGGGCTCTGAGAAAAGGAATGAATTGGGTAGGTCATGAAGTGCAGGGTGTCTTGGCACAAGAAATAATTAAATATCAAAATAATATATATACCACCAAGCTTAGCACAGCAATATTCTTAAAAAAATATATTGGAACAAAAATATTGAATTTTCCCTACAAACGGTAATTAATATGCGGAGTGAGGGTGAAATAATGATGCTGGGTGGTGGGAGGACTGCGTGGGTGATGCTTCACATTGTTCACTCTCCCAGTTCGCTACACTGTAATTGCTTTAAGTGCTGTCATTAGCACTCCATTGAGCCTCAAAGTGTGCGATCGAATCATTTTATCCTATAGTTTATTTCAGAAACACCCGGGGAGTTACTTTACCTCCCTTCCAGCCCACTAGAACTGAAACTTTTGATTAGCAGTGGCAACAGTTATCTGAAGAAAGTAGTTAGCTGAAGACAGCAGTTAGCAGTGGCAACAGTTATTTGAAGAAAGTAGTTAGCTGAAGATAGTAGTTAGCTGAAGATAGCAGTTAGCTGAAGACAGTAGTTATCAGTGGCAACAGTTATCTGAAGAAAGTAGTTAGCTGAAGACAGCAGTTAGCTGAAGAAAGTAGTTCTCAGTGGCAACAGTTATCTGAAGAAAGTAGTTAGCAGTGGCAACAGTTGTCTGAAGAAAGTAGTTAGCTGAAGACAGTAGTTAGCTGAAGACAACAGTTAGCTGAAGATAGTAGTTAGCTGAAGACAGTAGTTAGCTGAAGATAGCAGTTAGCTGAAGTTAGTAGTTAGCTGAAGACAGCAGTTAGCTGAAGATAGTAGTTAGCTGAAGATAGTAGTTAGCTGAAGACAGCAGTTAGCTGAAGATAGTAGTTAGCTGAAGACAGCAGTTAGCTGAAGATAGCAGTTAGCTGAAGATAGTAGTTAGCTGAAGACAGCAGTTAGCTGAAGATAGTAGTTAGCTGAAGACAGCAGTTTGCTGAAGATAGTAGTTAGCTGAAGACAGTAGTTAGCTGAAGATAGCAGTTAGCTGAAGATAGTAGTTAGCTGAAGACAGCAGTTAGCTGAAGATAGTAGTTAGCTAAAGACAGTAGTTAGCTGAAGACAACAGTTAGCTGAAGATAGTAGTTAGCTGAAGACAGTAGTTAGCTGAAGATAGCAGTTAGCTGAAGTTAGTAGTTAGCTGAAGACAGCAGTTAGCTGAAGATAGTAGTTAGCTGAAGATAGTAGTTAGCTGAAGACAGCAGTTAGCTGAAGATAGTAGTTAGCTGAAGACAGCAGTTAGCTGAAGATAGCAGTTAGCTGAAGATAGTAGTTAGCTGAAGGCAGCAGTTAGCTGAAGATAGTAGTTAGCTGAAGACAGCAGTTTGCTGAAGATAGTAGTTAGCTGAAGACAGTAGTTAGCTGAAGATAGCAGTTAGCTGAAGATAGTAGTTAGCTGAAGACAGCAGTTAGCTGAAGATAGTAGTTAGCTGAAGATAGTAGTTAGCTGAAGATAGTAGTTAGCTGAAGACAGCAGTTAGCTGAAGATAGTAGTTAGCTAAAGACAGCATTAGCTGAAGATAGCAGTTAGCTGAAAATAGTAGTTAGCTGAAGACAGCAGTTAGCTGAAGATAGTAGTTAGCTGAAGACAGCAGTTAGCTGAAGATAGCAGTTAGCTGAAGATAGCAGTTATCTGAAGAAAGTAGTTAGCTGAAGACAGCAGTTAGCAGTGGCAACAGTTATTTGAAGAAAGTAGTTAGCTGAAGATAGTAGTTAGCTGAAGATAGCAGTTAGCTGAAGACAGTAGTTATCAGTGGCAACAGTTATCTGAAGAAAGTAGTTAGCTGAAGACAGCAGTTAGCTGAAGAAAGTAGTTCTCAGTGGCAACAGTTATCTGAAGAAAGTAGTTAGCAGTGGCAACAGTTGTCTGAAGAAAGTAGTTAGCTGAAGACAGTAGTTAGCTGAAGACAACAGTTAGCTGAAGATAGTAGTTAGCTGAAGACAGTAGTTAGCTGAAGATAGCAGTTAGCTGAAGTTAGTAGTTAGCTGAAGACAGCAGTTAGCTGAAGATAGTAGTTAGCTGAAGATAGTAGTTAGCTGAAGACAGCAGTTAGCTGAAGATAGTAGTTAGCTGAAGACAGCAGTTAGCTGAAGATAGCAGTTAGCTGAAGATAGTAGTTAGCTGAAGACAGCAGTTAGCTGAAGATAGTAGTTAGCTGAAGACAGCAGTTTGCTGAAGATAGTAGTTAGCTGAAGACAGTAGTTAGCTGAAGATAGCAGTTAGCTGAAGATAGTAGTTAGCTGAAGACAGCAGTTAGCTGAAGATAGTATTTAGCTAAAGACAGTAGTTAGCTGAAGACAACAGTTAGCTGAAGATAGTAGTTAGCTGAAGACAGTAGTTAACTGAAGATAGCAGTTAGCTGAAGTTAGTAGTTAGCTGAAGACAGCAGTTAGCTGAAGATAGTAGTTAGCTGAAGATAGTAGTTAGCTGAAGACAGCAGTTAGCTGAAGATAGTAGTTAGCTGAAGACAGCAGTTAGCTGAAGATAGCAGTTAGCTGAAGATAGTAGTTAGCTGAAGACAGCAGTTAGCTGAAGATAGTAGTTAGCTGAAGACAGCAGTTTGCTGAAGATAGTAGTTAGCTGAAGACAGTAGTTAGCTGAAGATAGCAGTTAGCTGAAGATAGTAGTTAGCTGAAGACAGCAGTTAGCTGAAGATAGTAGTTAGCTGAAGATAGTAGTTAGCTGAAGACAGCAGTTAGCTGAAGATAGTAGTTAGCTAAAGACAGCATTAGCTGAAGATAGCAGTTAGCTGAAAATAGTAGTTAGCTGAAGACAGCAGTTAGCTGAAGATAGTAGTTAGCTGAAGACAGCAGTTAGCTGAAGATAGCAGTTAGCTGAAGATAGCAGTTAGCTGAAGATAGTAGTTAGCTGAAGACTGCAGTTAGCTGAA